>NC_084629.1:38002089-38022089 GCF_033978795.1 Nerophis ophidion | reverse complement strand
TTACTAAGGGAAGTGACGGAAAACGGACACCGGGTGGGGGTAATGTTCATTAATTTATTATATATGTAGTAGTAGTAGTAAGTATTAGTAAATTATATAGCGCTTTTCTCTAGTGACTCAAAGCGCTTTACATAGTGACACCCAATATCTAAGTGACATTTAAACCAGTGTGGGTGGCACTGGGAGCAGGTGGGTGAAGTGTCTTGCCCAAGGACACAACAGCAGTGACTAGGTCGGGTCGCGGGGGCAGCAGCCTAAGCAGGGAAGCCCAGACTTCCCTCTCACCTGCCACTTGGTCCAGCTCCTCCCGATGGATCCAGAGGCGTTTCCAGGCCAGCCCGGGGGACATAGTCTTCCCAACGTGTCCTGGGTCCTGCCCGTGGCCTCCTGCCGGTCGGACATGCCCCAAACATGTCGGGGTTCGGTTGGCACCCTGGAAAGATGCCCGAACTGTTCTGGTTTACTAAGGGAAGTGACGGCAAACGGACACCGGGTGGGGGTAATGTTCATTAATGTATTATATATGTAGTAGTAGTAGTAAGTATTAGTAAATTATATTTATATAGCGCTTTTCTCTAGTGACTCAAAGCGCTTTACATAGTGACACCCAATATCTAAGTGACATTTAAACCAGTGTGGGTGGCACTGGGAGCAGGTGGGTGAAGTGTCTTGCCCAAGGACACAACAGCAGTGACTAGGTCGGGTCGCGGGGGCAGCAGCCTAAGCAGGGAAGCCCAGACTTCCCTCTCACCTGCCACTTGGTCCAGCTCCTCCTGATGGATCCAGAGGCGTTTCCAGGCCAGCCCGGGGGAGATAGTCTTCCCAACGTGTCCTGGGTCTTGCCCAAGGACACAACCGCAGTGACTAGGTCGGGTCGCGGGGGCAGCAGCCTAAGCAGGGAAGCCCAGACTTCCCTCTCACCTGCCACTTGGTCCAGCTCCTCCTGATGGATCCAGAGGCGTTTCGAAGGCCAGCCCGGGGGACATAGTCTTCCCAACGTGTCCTGGGTCCTACCCGTGGCCTCCTGCCATGCCCCAAACATGTCGGGGTTCGGTTGGCATCCTGGAAAGATGCCCGAACTGTTCTGGTTTACTAAGGGAAGTGACGGAAAACGGACACCGGGTGGGGGTAATGTTCATTAATTTATTATATATGTAGTATTAGTAAATTGTATTTATATAGCGCTTTTCTCTAGTGACTCAAAGCGCTTTACATAGTGACACCCAATATCTAAGTTACATTTAAACCAGTGTGGGTGGCACTGGGAGCAGGTGGGTAAAGTGTTTTGCCCAAGGACACAACAGCAGTGACTAGGATGGGGGAAGCGGGAATCGAACCTGCAACCCTCAGGTTGCTGGCACAGCCACTCTACCAACCGAGCTATACCATATATATTATATATATATATATATAATAGCAATACTAAACAATACTAAGGACTAAAACCAAGGAAATGAAGTGTGACAAAAACTCAAAAGTGTATGGTGTAAGACTAAGTGTGTAAATTAACTGAAGTGTGTCTTACCAAGTGTTGTAGAGAGCGAAGGAACAAGGCAGTCCAAGAGGCAGGCAGATGAGCGTTCAGGGCCGGAGAGAAAAGTCAAGATCCGTGTTCAGGCGAAGGTCGGGAATCGAGGAAGGCAGTCCAAAGACACAGGGGGAAACAACAGACGATCTCGAAGGGGAAAGACTCTTCGGGAGAGCAACACAGACGTCGGAAACACGAAGGAAGACACAACAACGATCAGCGAACATCAGGCTTACGGTACACCATGTGAGAATTAAGTTCCCGCGCCGATCCCTGGGTCCACTGGTCCCTTTTTATACAGCTTATCGTCATCGGTCACAGGTGTGCAAGTTGACCGATTGTCTGCAGGCTTGAAGTTGCGTGGGCGTGCTGCAATCAGCGTGAGCGGGGGGCGTGTCCGGGGTCCTCTGGGTGGGTCCCGTAGCGGAGGGAGACGCATACTGCGCATGTGCCACAACACGAACCACCTCGTCTGGCTCCTCTCGATCTTAATCAAGAGCAGACAAACATTACAGGGCGACGAAACGGGATCGCTGACAGGTCGACCAACTTCCGGCGCCCCTTACAAAAAAAGGTGAGAAACAGGTAAACGCTGGAGGGGGGGTTAAGGTTATCCGGTGTAAATCCCACCTAACCTTATCCGTGTCCACACACACACACAACAATGCCACCGTTTAGGACCTCCTCCGCCATTTATGACCGCCGGCCTCGTGCGGAAAAATGGACTGATGCAAAGTGTACAAGTGGTCTGACGAGTCCACATTTCACCGCGTGTAAAGGATATCACCACATGAACCCTTCAGAAAACCACTGTCGGTAACTACAGTTCGTCGCTATATCTGTCAATGCAAGGTAAAAAAAAAAGAAGAAAGATATTTATCAACAACACCCAGAAACGCCGCCGGCTTCTCTGGGCCCGAGCTCATCTAAAATGGACAGATGCAAAGCGGGAAAAGAACACTTCAGAAAACCCCCGTCGGTAACTACAGTCGGTCGCTACATCAGTCAGTGCAAGGTAAAAACTCTGCCATGCAAAGTGAAAGATACTTATCAACAACACCCACGAATTCCCCCGGCTTCTCTGGTTCCCGAGCTCATCTAAGATGGACTGATGCAAAGCGGGAAAGTGTTCTGTGGTCTGACGAGTCCACATTTCCAAATTGTTTTTGGAAACTGCTGACGTCATGTGTAAAGGATATCACCACATGGGCTCAAGAACACTTCAGAAAACCACTGTCGGTAACTACAGTCGGTCGCTACATCAGTCAGTGCAAGGTAAAAACCCTGCCATGCAAAGTGAAAGATTTTTTATCAACAACACCCACGAATGCCGCCGGCTTCTCTGGTTCCCGAGCTCATCTAAGATGGACTGATGCAAAGCGGGAAAGTGTTCTGTGGTCTGACGAGTCCACATTTCCGAATTGTTTTTGGAAACTGTGGATGTTATGTGTAAAGGATATCACCACATGGGCTCAAGAACACTTCAGAAAACCACCGTCGGTAACTACAGTCGGTCGCTACATCAGTCAGCGCAAGGTAAAAACTCTGCCATGCAAATTGAAAGATACTTATCTACAACACCCACAAATTCCCCCAGCTTCTCTGGGCCTGAGCTCATCTGAGATGGACTGACGCAAAGTGGACAAGTGTTCTGTGGTCTGACGAGTCCACATTTACGAATTGTTTTTGGAAACTGTGGACGTCATGTGTAAAGGATATCACCACATGGGCTCAAGAACACTTCAGGAAACCACTGTCGGTAACTACAGTCGGTCGCTACATCAGTCAGCGCAAGGTAAAAACTCTGCCATGCAAAGTGAAAGATACTTATCAACAACACCCACGAATGCCGCCGGCTTCTCTAGTTCCCGAGCTCATCTGAGATGGACTGATGCAAAGTGGGGAAGTGTTCTGTGGTCTGACGAGTCCACATTTCCAAATTGTTTTCGAAAACTGTGGAAGTTGTGTGTCAGGGATATCACCACGTGGACTCAGGAACACTTCAGAAAACCACTGTCGGTAACAACAGTATATTGCAACATCTGTAAGTGCAAGGTTATAACTCTATCATGCAAAGCCTCAGCCATTTATCAACAACACCCATCCGTAAGATGGACTGATGCAAAGTAGAAAAGTGTTCCGTGTTCTGAAGCGTCCACATTTCAAATGGTTTTTGGAAACCAAAGAGGAAGAGAACCATCTGGACTGTTCTAGGCGCAGGGTGTAAAAGACGGATGGTATGGGGGGGTATTAGTGGCCGAGGTATGGGTAACTTACACATCTGTGAAGGGACCATTAATGCTGAAAGGTACATGCAGCTTTTGGAGCAATATATGTTGCCATCCAACAAATATTAATCACGGACGCCCCTGCTTATTTCAGCGAGACGATGCCACGCCAAATGAATATAAGTTGAAAAGGATTTGTTGTATTCTCTTTTTATTTACTATTTACACGACGTGACCACTTCACCGCTTTTGGCTTGTTGTTTATATTTGTTGCAATCCAGTATTTGACCTGGCCTCCTGGTCCTCATGTTCCGTCTTCACTTCAGATCCTTCGCGTGGCAGACACACAAGGACCGAGGGACGCGGCCCGTGAGCTCCTGAAAAGGATCGTGAGGTGTAAGTCCAGCTGGTACTCTGACTTCCTTCAGGTGTTGAAGGAAACTGAGCATCCTGTCCTGTATCGGCTGCTGCAAGGCTGGTCGGACTGCGACGACGGCACAGGTAACAAGACGCCGGGTCCAGAAGCCGAGCAAACATGAGGTGTGGAATCTGAGTTGTGTGAAATATGTGGACACGCCAAATCTGACCACACAGGAAGCATCCCTGCCACGGACAGTCCAGCTCTAACCTCGGAGGACTCCCAGGACACGGAGGCGGGGGACGACACCACAGGTACCACTTAGTCCGATAGATATTCCACATCATATCTTCTTCTTATTGTTTTATCCGCTGAAGAATGTGTTTGCTTGATGATAAAAACATGACTCCTTGTTGGAGTCCATGGGGGGCTACACTTCTTGCTTCTACATTCTCTACTGAACGGGAGTTGTCCTCGGTGACGGTTTTGGACTTTGGTCATTATTCCCGTCTCATTTGGTGAACAGGAACCATCGGAAGCGACAAAGTGTTCCACTTAACTGACTCCGTACAAAAGAGAACACAGTCAAAACAAGAAAGACAAATACATCCCATAAGTTATTATTATTATTGTTATTATTAATAATATTGTTATTATTATTATTACTATTATCCATCCATCCATCCATTTTCTACCGCTTATTCCCTTTTGGGGTCGCGAGAGGCGCTGGCGCCTATCTCAGCTACAATCGGGCGGAAGGCGGGGTACACCCTGGACAAGTCGCCACCTCATCGCAGGGCTATTACTATTATTAATATTATTATTGTTACTACTACTTTTATTTGTATTACTATTAGTAGTATTATTACTACTATTAATTGATATTACTACTATCACAATAATTATTATTACTACTACTATTATCATTACTATTATGTTTTTTATTATTATCATTATTATTATTAATACTATTACCATGATTACTACTATTATTAATGCTGTTAATATTATTGATAATACTGTTATTATTATTATTAGTTGTATCATTATTATTATTATTATTACTACTATTATGACTATTATTAATGTTAATATTACTCTTGCTATATTATTATTTGTTATATGATTAAAATTATTATCATTATGACTACTATTGTTATTAATACAATTAGTGTTACTACTATTATTATTGTTATTAGTATGATTGATATTACTATTATTATTATTATTACTAGTATTACTATTATTATTATTTTTTTTAATACTATTATCATTATTACTACTATTATTATTGTTATTCGTATTATTGGTATGACTTATTATTATCGGTGTTATTTTCCGTATTATTAATATTATTACTACTACTGTTTTTATTATTATTATTAGTGCTATACTATTATTAGTTATATTATTAATATTATTATCTTTATGACTATTATAATTAATACACTTATTATTATTACTACTATTGTATCACTATTATAAATGTTATTAGTATCATTGATTTTACTATTTTTATTATTATTATTATTATTATTACTCTTATCACTAGTACTATTATTAATATTTATATTAAAATAATGTACCCTGCCTTCTGCCCGATTGTAGCTGAGATAGGCGCCAGCGCCCCCCGCGACCCCGAAAGGGAATAAGCGGTAGAAAATGGATGGATGGATGAAAATGGATATTAAAATAATGTTATCATTTTAATATTATTAGTATTATTTATTATATTATATTATTATTGTTGTCATTATTACCACTATTATTATTCTTACTATTATTAATTGTATTATTATATTGATATTATTATTATTATTATTATTACTATTATTTTTAATATCATTTTTACTACTATTATTATTACTATTATTAATTGTATTAGTATTTTATTGACATTGTTATTATTGTTACTATTCTTAATATTGTAATTTTTACTACTAATATTACTACTATGATCAATGTTAGTAGTAGTATTGATATTACTATTATTTATATTGTATTCAAAGTAACTGAGAAGAAGTTTGTGTTGTCCTTATTTGGAGAAGAAAATTGTTCCACACTTTAGTGAAGGCATGAAACGTGTGCAACCGAGATAAGAAGAAACGAGTTGAATTTGCTACATGCTTTTTTTCTGCTCTCCTTGATCCTGCTCGGCAATCAGGAGGTTCAGCCGTTTGTAGTTGGCAATCAGGAGGGTGTATCTTCCAGCGTCATGTGCACATACATGCTTTTAACAAAAGTTTTTTTTCTGCTACATGCTTTATTCTGCTCGCTTTGTTCCTGCTTGGAAATCAGGAGGCTTACTTGTTTCCAATTGGCAATCAGGAGGGTTTATCTTCCAGCGTCATGTGCAGGTACATACTTTTAAGAACACTTTTTTTTCTGCTACATGCTTTATTCTGCTTGCCTTGTTCCAGCTTGGCAATCAGGAGGCTTACCCGTTTGTAGTTGGCAATCATAATGGTGTATCTTCCAGCGTCATGTGGACATACTTGCTTTTAAGAACAGGTTTTTTTCTGCTAAATGCTTTATTCTGCTCGCCTTGTTCCTGCTTGGCAATCAGGAGGCTGACCTGTTTGTAGTTGGCAATCAGGAGGGTGTATCTTCCAGCGTCGTGCACCTACATGGGTTCAACGACAGTTTTTTTTCCTGCTACATGCTTCATTCTGCTCACCTTGTTACTGCTTGGCAATCAGGAGGCTTACTTGTTTCTAATTGGCAATCAGGAGGGTTTATCTTCCAGCGTCATGTGCAGGTGCATACTTTTGAGAACAGTTTTTTTTTCTGCTACATGCTTTATTCTGCTCGCTTTGTTCTTACTTGACCAATCAGGAGAATCACCTGTTTCTAATTGGCAATCAGGAGGGTTTATCTTCCAGTGTCATGTGCACATACATGCTTTCAACAACCGTTTTTTTCTGCTACATGCTTTACTCTGCTCGCCTTGTTCCTGCTTGGCAATAAGGAGGCTCATCTGTTTGTAATTGGCAATCAGGAGGGTTTATCTTCCAGCATCATGTGCACATACATGCTTTCAACAACCTTTTTTTTTCTGCTACATGCTTTATTCTGCTCGCCTTGTTACTGCTTGGCAATAAAGAGACGCAGTTGTTTGTAATTGGCAATCAGGAGGGTTTTTCTTCCAGCGTCATGTGCACATAGATGCTTTCGAGAAAAGTAATTTTTTTTCTGCTACATGCTTTATTCCGCTCGCTTTGTTCTTACTTGGCAATAAGGAGGCTCACCTGTTTGTAATTGGCAATCAGGAGGGTTTATCTTCCAGCGTCATGTGCACATAAATACTTTCAAGAAAAGTTTTTTTTTTTTCTGCTACATGCTTTATTCTGCTCGCCTCATTCTTACTTGGCAATCAGTAGGCTCACCTGTTTCTAATTCTTCCCGATAAAATGACTTAAACCTCGCTATACTTCCTGTCCCTGCATCCTGGGGTCACGGTGCCAGCAACACGTCCACCTGTTGGTTTTGTTAGAGTCCCCGAGACCACCCCTCTTTCCCAGATCGTCATGTCGGGCTCAGTTGTTATTGCTTGCAGTGCAGCAACCGGCCACCGGGGGTCAGCAGCCCCTCAGCCTCTGACTTGTGTTCTTTGTCTGCTTCTCTGCAGACTTGTACAGAAGCGAGAGCGCCCTGGCACAGTCGCCGCCAGGCTCCAGAAGGTCGGAGGCGTCATCACCAGGTGGGAACAATCGACTCTTGAAAAGAACTTTGAAGTTCTTGCTGGTTTGAAAAGAGTAGAAGGTGGACGACCAATGCGTGAACTCTGCTTGGCAGCGTGGAACATGTTCCATGTGTGTGCCGTAATCCAAGGCAGGGGCTCAGAAAGCGTGTGGAATGAAAAACATATGCTGGCAAGACGACTCCGCGGCAAACTCCATTTCATGCTTTTTTTCAAATGATTCACGCTCCTTTTTTCTCTCCGGAAGTCTTCTCACGGCCTGATCTACTAAACGTCAGATAGAAAGACATAAAATTGTGTGGACTATTACCTTAAATTCCAAACATTAAGCCGCTTCTATTTATTTCCCTACACTTTGAACCCTGCGGCTTATAAAACGTTACTTAGACTTAGACAAACTTTGATCCTCAAAGAAAATTGTTCATGTACGGTTAACTAATGGATTTTATATCGTTTTCCATCCATCCATTTATCCATCCATATTCGTCCGCTTAGCTGAGGTGGAGTAGCAGGGGCACTAGCCTAAGCAGGGAAGCCCAGACTTTCCTCTCCTCAGCCACTTCGTGCAGCTCTTCCTGGGGGATCCCGAGGCGTTCCCAAGCCAGCCGGGAAACATAATCTACCCAACGTGTCCTGGGTCTTTCCCGTGGCCTCCTACCAGTCGGATTTGCCCTAAACACCTCCTTAGGGAGGCATTTGGGTGGCATTTTGACCAAATGCCCGAACCACCTCATCTTGCTCCTCTCCATGTGAAGGAGCAGCGGCTTTACTCTAAGTACCTCCCGGATGGCTGAGCTTCTCACCCTATCTCTAAGGGAGAGAACCGCCACCCGGCGGAGGAAACTCATTTCGTCCGCCTGAACCCGTGATCTTGTCCTTTCGGTCATAACCCAAAGCTGGATAACCTTCTCAGAGAGCACTAGAGGTTCTCTCACTTCCCTTCGACTGCCACGAAGCCTATGAAGGTGGATTTCACTCGCCTCTCACCGGCTGAACGATGTCGTCGGGCACATCTGGACTTCTGACCATACTGTGGTGCCGAGAATCACCAGCTTGCCGACTGTCCTGTGATGTTTCTACAGCATTAGTGGACTCTGGGGCCGCAGGGTACTTCATTGATGACGATCTTGCCTAGTAGCTGCACCTTCCGTTTCACAGTCTCACCATTTCCATTCCCATACGATCCTTAGATGGACAACCACCTTTAAGTAGAAGCATTTAAGTCTCACCTTAAAACTCATTTGTATACTCTAGCCTTTAAATAGACTCCCTTTTTAGACCAGTTGATCTGCCGTTTCTTTCCTTTTTCTTCTATGTCCCACTCTCCCTTGTGGAGGGGGTCCGGTCCGATCCGGTGGCCATGTACTGCTTGCCTGTGTATCGGCTGGGGACATCTCTGCGATGCTGATCCGCCTCCGCTTGGGATGGTTTCCTGCTGGCTCCGCTATGAACGGGACTCTCGCTGCTGTGTTGGATCCGCTTTGGACTGGACTCTCGCGACTGTCTTGGATCCATTGTGGATTGAACTTTCACAGTATCATGTTAGACCCGCTCGACATCCATTGCTTTCCTCCTCTCCAAGGTTCTCATAGTCATCATTGTCACCGACGTCCCACTGGGTCATTATTGTCACCGATGTCCCACTGGGTGTGAGTTTTCCTTGCGTGGGCCTACCGAGGATGTCGTAGTGGTTTGTGCAGCCCTTTGAGACACTAGTGATTTAGGGCTATATAAGTAAACATTGATTGATTGATTGATAAGTGTCCGTTCCATTATTCCACCATCTCTTTCCTTGGTTACACAATTGGTCCAGAGGGGGGTGAAGATGGATAAGCCTAAGGTTTATACAGTGCTCAATTGGCTGAGACCCACCACGGTGAAGGAGTTGCAGCGCTTCTTAGGTTTTGACAACTTTTATTGTCGCTTTATACGAGGATATAGTTCTATTGCGGCACCACTCACATCTATAAAAAAAGGTGGTTCCTGTGGATTGCCAATAAAAAGCAAGCTGCAATTACTGCCTTCAACCGTCTTAAAGACTGCTTCAAATCCGCACCTTTACTGAGGCACTTTGATCCCGGCTTGCCAAATGTGGTGGAAGTAAATGCCTCCGAGGTCGGTGCGGGGGCAGTTGTCCTTCAGAGACAGGGTACACCACCCAAACTATACCCTTGTGCGTTCTTTTCTAAGAAACTCAGTTATGGACAGGGGAACTATGATGTCGGAGACAGAGAGCTGTTGTCGGTGAAGTGGGCATTGAAGAAATGGGGATATTGGTTAGAGGGTGCCAAGGATCCATTCTTGGTTCTGACAGACCATTGCAACCTTGAGTACATCCAACGGGGCGAAGCGCTTGAACTCTCGACAAGCCAGATGGCGCTCTTCTTTTTACGTTTTGACTTCACCTTTTCTTATAGACCAGGGTCCAAGAACACCAAGGCTGACGCTTGATTGAATGAAACTTTTATTAGTAGATTGCACAATACAGTACATATTCCGTACAATTGACCACTAAATGGTAACACCCGAATAAGTTTTTCAACTTGTTTAAGTCGGGGTCCACGCTCTGTCTCAGATGTATGACACAGCTGAATTCCGAGCAGTGATTTGTCCCATCATCTCTCCATCTCGTATCCTGACTCCCGTGCTCTGGAACGTCAAGGAAGAAATTCGTCAGGCCCAGGTAGAAGATCCTGTTCTGGCCAAGTTTCCTCCAGGGCACACCTATGTTTCCACAAGGGTGAGGGATCAGTTACTGACCTGGGCGCCATATGCTGTTTGCAACTGGACATTAAGGTAATTCCCGCACTACGAGGGCCCTGTCCGGAAAATACTGGTGGCCCACATTATTCAGAGATGTCAGGAAATATGTCAAGTCCTGTTTCTCCTGGGCCTCGTCAAAATCCCCACTACAGGCTCCTAGTGGACCCCAGCGGCCTTGGTCAAATCTCTCCATTGACTTTGTTACTGAGCTACCCTCTTCCAAGGGTCACACCATTCTCCAAGTGCTGTCGTTTCATCCCTCTCACTTGTCTTCCAACTGCCTTCCAAGTATCAGAGATACTCTGGTCTTCCAGAGGACATTGTTTCGGATCAAGGTCCGCAGTTCTCGTCACAAGTATGGAAGGTCTTCATGACAAGATTGGGGGATGCAGTGAGTTTCACCTCTGGTTACAGTCCTCAGTCGAATGCACAAGGAGAGAGGACCAACCAGGAACTGGGGAGGTTCCTCCGCAACTACTGCATGGACCAACAGGCTCAGCGTGTGGAGTTTCTCCCTTGGTCTGAATATGCTCAAAATTCCTTTCACCATACTTCTACGGGCCTGACTCCATTTCAGTGTGTCTTTGGCTACCAACCTTCCTTGTGCCCCTGGGATCCAACAAAGATGGAGGTCCTTGCAGTGGATGACTGGTTCCATCGTTCAGAGGAGGTGTGGAATTCATCTCATGTCATCTCCAGTGCGCCATTTGCCGACAGAAGGAGCAGGCTGACCGTCATCACGGTGTGACTCCGATTTACCAACCTGGGTTTGGGTTTGGCTCTCCACCAACAACCTCAACCTTCACATGCCCTGCCGGAAGCCGAGTGAAGTGAAGTGAAGTGAATTATATTTATATAGCGCTTTTCTCAAGTGACTCAAAGCGCTTTACATAGCGACACCCAATATCTAAGTTACATTTAAACCAGTGTGGGTGGCACTGGGTGCACGTTTTGTGGGCCCCTTCAATGTCCTACGGAGTGTCAACAAGGTGCCATACAGGCTGCAACTTCCTGCTCATTACTGCATTTCACCCACATTTAATGTCTGCCTCATCAGACCTGTGACTCCTGGTCCCCTGGGGGATGCTTTCCCCCTTGATACCCCACCACCTCCCCTGGACATAGAGGGCGCCCTGGCTCATACTGTTAGGACACTCCTGGACTCCAGATGTCAAGGGGGTGGAGGGGGGTGTAGACTTCAGTATCTGGTGGACCGGGAGAGATTCGCTCCCGAGGAGCGTAGCTGGGTTCCCGCTATTGATGTTCCGGATCCAAACCTCATTCGGGACTTCCATCGGTATTGCCCTGATCGTCCTGCTCCAGGCCCTCGAGGTCGGCCTCCAGGACGTGGTCATCCTATGGCCAGTGCCGCATGTCTGTACTGTCAGTACCACGCCAACTCCCTCACTCCAGAGATCCTCATCTCCAGTCTATTAACTACACTCAGCTGGCTGCTCATCTACTCATTGCCTCACAGCCGATCAGTTTCTGCCATTCCACACTCCACACTCACCTGTGACTCCGTACCAAACAACTACATGTATACCTTTCTCAGCCCGGCTGCCTCAGGCAGTATCGTTTGACTTTGAAAGACTTCAGCCTGACCACGGAGTCCTGTCCGTTTAGCTTCAGTCTTTGTTTGTTGCTGAACTTTTGACTTCGTTTTTGCCGACTCCCTTGTATCCTTCGCACGGACGGCGGTAAAACCTTTGAAACCTGCGCCTGCATCCAAGAACGTCATAACAACGAGGTGATCTGAAGTCCTGCACATGCTGAGTGTGTTTCTGATAATCACATGCACATGTTGAAGTTTTTCACAGAAGTGCGGCGCCTGACTTTTTCCTGGAACATTTCGGTCCTTGCATGGGCTCATGTTTCACTTCATCTGCCGTTTCTCACGTTCGAGCATTGCGACCGGCTGACGTGAATTTATAGCTAACATCTGTTGTACACATCGCCATGCCTTGGTCCATATACCGAGACTTAAGAGAACACCAGTTGCACCGGAGTCCTTCTCATGTGCTAACGCTGCTACTTTCTGTCCAGTCATCCAAAGAAAACAAATATGGCTCGCCGGCAGGAATTTTTACAAAGTTCTTCCACACCGAACATGTCCACACATGGTCCAGATTTATTGAAGGCATTATTGGGTCCAGGCTGGAATGATTATACAGAGTACATCTTCAAAGATGTGGGCAAAAATGTACGTTTACCTTAAAGGGGAACATTATCACAATTTCAAAAGGGTTAAAAACAATAAAAATCAGTTCCCAGTGGCTTGTTGTATTTTTTGAAATTTTTTTAAAATTTTACCGGTCTCGGAATATCCCTAATTAAAGCTTTAAAGTGCCTTATTTTCGCTCTCTGCGAAGACACTGGCCATTTCCCAGTGACGTCACACAGTGCTGCCAATGTAAACAAACAATGGGAATACCACAGCAAGATATAGCGACATTAGCTCGGATTCAAACTCGGATTTCAGCGACTTAAGCGATTCAACAGATTACGCATGTATTGAAACAGATGGTTGGAGTATGAAAGTATTGAAGAAGAAACTGAAGCTATTGAGCGAATTCATAGCCATAGCATGGCCGAATAGCTGCGTTAGCATCGCCGGTAAAATGTGCGGACCAAACGATCAGGACTTTCGCGTCTTTTGACACGGGAGCAACTTAAATCCGTCGATTAGTAAGTGTTTGTTTCGCATTAAATGTGGGTGGAAGGAAACGTAATATAGTTGCAAATGCATCTACAGGTTATCCATACATCTCTGTGCCATGTCTGCTTTAGCACCGCCGGTAAATAGCATGTTAGCATCGATTAGCGTCGCATGTTAGCATCGATTAGCTATCAACAAAACTCACCTTTGTGATTTCGTTGACTATCGTTGCAAATGTATCTGCAGGTTATCCATACATATCTGTGCCATGTCTGCTTTAGCACCGCCGGTAAATAGCATGTTAGCATCGATTAGCGTAGCATGTTAGCATCGATTAGCTGGCAGTCAACATCAACAAAACTCACCTTTGTGATTTCGTTGACCATCGTTGCAAATGCATCTGCAGGTTATCCATACATCTTTGTTCCATGTCTGCTTTAGCACCGCCGGTAAATAGCATGTTAGCATCGATTAGCGTCGCATGTTAGCATCGATTAGCTATCAACAAAACTCACCTTTGTGATTTCGTTGACTATCGTTGCAAATGCATCTGCAGGTTATCCATACATCTCTGTGCCATGTCTGTCTTAGCATCGCCGGTAAAATGTGGAGACACTGGCACATTCAATGGGGGTCTGGCGGCAGGCACATTCAATGGGGGTCTGGCGGCAGGCACATTCAATGGGGGTCTGGCGGCAGGCACATTCAATGGGGGTCTGGCGGAAGGCACATTCAATGGGGGTCTGGCGGCAGGCACATTCAATGGGGGTCTGGCGGGAGACACTTTCGCATCTTCGGGCCAGTGGTGCAACTTGAATCCCTCCCTGTTAGTGTTGTTACACCCTCCGACAACACACCCACGAGGCATGATGTCTCCAAGGTTCCAAAAAATAGTCCAAAAAAACGTAAAACAATAGAGCTGTGACCCGGTGTTTGTAATGTGTTGAAAATGAAAATGGCGGGTGTGTTACCTCGGCGACGTCACATTCTGACGTCATCGCCTCCAGCGCGATAAACAGAAAGGGGTTTAATTCGCCAAAATTCACCCGTTTAGAGTTCGGAAATCGGTTAAAAAAATAAATGGTCTCTTTTCTGCACCATCAAGGTATATATTGACGCTTACATAGGTCTGGTGATAATGTTCCCCTTTAAACGGTCTAGGCTCCAGAAGAAAGTCTTTGAAACGGACAAAGCTTTGATTGGCACGAATATCAGGGATGTTCGTTTATAGCGATACATGCGTATCTCAGTACATTTTTCGACGTACTTATATTTATACTACTTCCTTCCTCTCTTGTTTGTGTGAAACAAAGTCAAAAGTACACGATAGCTCATAACAAAAACAACTATCTACAGTTGTGTAAATGGTAAATAAAAACAGAATGCAATGATTTGCAAATCCTTTTCAACTTATATTAAATGGAACTTAGAATGTAATGGCAGCAAAACAGTTGTCACAGGGGAATTTTTACCAGTGTGTTACCTGGCCTTTTCTTTTAACAACACTCAGTAAAGGCTTTGGGAACTGAAGAGACACATTTTTGAAGTGGAATTCTTTCCCGTTTTTGCTTGATGTACAACTTAAGTTGTTCAACAGTCCGTGGTCTCTGTTGTGCTATTTTAGGCTTCATATTTCACCACACTGGACTGGTCTGGACTACAGGCAGGCCAGTCTAGTACCCGCACTCTTTTACTACGAAGCCACACTGTTGTAACACGTGGATTGGCATCGTTTTGCTGAAATAAGCAGGGGCGTCCATGATAACATTGCTTGGATGGCAACATATGTTGCTCCAAAAGCTGTATGTACCTTTCAGCATTAATGGTGCCTTCACAGATGTGTAAGTTACCCATGCCTTGGGCATTAATACACCCCCATACCATCACAGATGCTGGCTTTTCAAATGTGCGCCTATATCAATCCGGATGGTTCTTTTCCTCTTTGTTCCGGAGGACACGACGTCCGCAGTTACCGAAAACAATTTGAAACGTGGAGTCGTCAGACCACAGAACATTTGTCCACTTTGCATCAGTCCATTTCAGATGGGCTCGGAAGCCAGCGGCGTTTCCGGGTGTTGTTGATAAATGGCTTTCACTTTGCACAGCGGAGTTTTACCTTGCACTTATAGACATAGTTACTGACAGTGGTTTTTCGGAAGTGTTCCTGAGCTCATGTGGCGATATCCTTTACACACTGATGCGGCTTTTCGATGCAGCACCGCCCGAGGGATCAAAGGAGCATAATATCATGGCTTACGTGCAGCGATTTCTCCAGATTCTCTGAACCTTGTGATGGTACTACAATCCCTAAATCCCTGGTGGAGGAATGTTGTTCTTAAACAATTTGCTCAGGCGTTTGTTGACAAAGTGGTGACCCTCGCCCCGTTCTTGTTTGCGAACGACTGAGAATTTCTCGGAAGCTGCTTTTATAGCCAATCATGGCAGCCCACCTGTTGCCAATTAGCATGTTCCTCAACTTTCTCACTCTTTTTTGCCACTCGTGCCAGCTTTTTTGAGACATGTCACAGACATCAAGTTCCAAAAATTTGCAAAAGAAAAATAACAAAGTTTACCAGTTCGGACGTTAAGTATCTTATTTTGCAGTCTATTCAATTGAATATAAGTTAAAAAGGATTTGTTGTATTCTCTCTTTATTTACCATTTACACAACGTGACAACTTCACCGCTTTTGGGGGTTTGTGCTACTCTTTTAAATAATTTCGTTGCTGCCCTCAAAGTCTTTCTGCGTCGAAATAATTATTCCCTGAATTAGTAAGCATGAACAAAAACAACAAAGAGGACTTATCGACACACCAATGCATGGACAACCCGGCCCCACGCTTACGTGTAGTTGCGACATAACGCCTCTTTTATTACCACTCTTGTCAATGTTCATGGTTATTTCTGCTTACCTTCACAATGACATACTTTTCCTGTGCATTATATATATTATATTGTGTATATATATATATACATTAGGTCAGGGGTGCCCACACTTTTTCTGCAGGCGAGCTACTTTTCAATCGACCAACTCGAGGGGATCTACCTCATTTATATATATCATTTATATTTATTTATTTATGAAAGAGACATTTTTGTAAACAAGTTAAATGTGTTTAATGAAAATACAAGCATGTGTAACACATATAGATGTCTTTCTTTCACGAAGACAAGAATATAAGTTGGTGTATTACCTGATTCTGATGACTTGCATTGATTGGAATCAGACAGTATTGATGATAACCGCCCACATTTTCAAATGGAGGAGAAAAAAAGTTGTCCTTTCTGTACAATACCACATGAAAGTGGTTGGTTTTTGGCATCTAATTCATCCAGCTTCCATACACTTTACAAGAAAAACATTGGCGGCAAATTCCGTAGCTTGCTTGATTGACATTCACGGGACCCGAGGGTCTTGTGAGATGACGCTGGCTGCTGCCGGTTCATTATTATGAAAATATGACCGAGAGGAAGGCGAGAAACACTTTTTTATTTCAACAGACTTTCGCGCCGTCCCTTCCGTCAAAACTCTAAAGGCCGACTGCACATTTCCTATCTTCACAATAAAAGCCCTGCTTCATGCTGCCTGCGCTAACAAAATAAGAGTCTCGGAAAGCTGGCGTGCACAAGTGATGTGCACGCCAGCTTTCTGAGGGATCGCTTGTGCACGCCAGTTTTCCGAGACTATGTATTTAGTTAGCGCAGGCAGCATGAAGCAGGGCTTTTATTGTGAAGATAGGAAATGTGCAGTCGGCCTTTAGAGTTTTGACGGAAGGTACGGCGCGAGAGTCTGTTGAAATAAAAAGTGTTTCTCGCCTTCCTCTCGGTCATATTTTCATAATAATGATCTTTAGGTGATTAAATCTGTCTTCATTACAGATCTTAGTGACTCGGGCGCGGCCACCAGACTTGCAGAAAGAGCTGATATTGTCCTTCGAGACTATCAGGAGGAGGTGGCTCAGCCGGCCTTGGAGGGCAAGAACATCATCATATGCCTCCCCACAGGAAGTGGGAAAACCCGGGTGGCGGTCTTTATTGCCGCCCAGCATCTGGGCCGCAGGACAGAAGAGGGCAAGACGGCTAAGGTGGTGGTTCTGGTCAACAAGGTACAACGATGTGGCTTTTAATACCTTTTTTAAACTGTATATACATATATATATATATATATATATATATATTTATGTGTATATATGTATGTATATGTATATATGTATGTATATATATGTATATGTATATATGTATGTATATATATGTATATATATATATATATATATATATATATACGTATATGTATATATTCACACACACATACATACATATATGTAGGTATATATATATATATACATATATATATATATATATATATATATATATATATATATATATATATATATATATATATATATATATTTCCTTTTGAGTTGGGAATTTGTGTTGGATGTAAATATAAACAGAATACAATGATTTGCAAATCCTTTTCAACCCATATTCAGTTGAATATGCTACAAAGACAACATATTTGATGTTCAAACTCATAAACTTTTTTTTTTTTTTTTGCAAATAATAATCAACTTAGAATTTCATGGCTGCAACACGTGCCAAAGTAGTTGGGAAACTATATCACCAGTATTGTGCGGCTGAAGCAAGTTAGTTTTTGGGAATTTTTGCGTAAGGTCCCCTCCTTACGACATCTTCGTGAAATAAAGTTTTCCAAAAATATGCATTTTCTGACATTTTCGGGTTTTGTCGGCACTCCTGATGAGATTTTGAGACATTTCCTACAACTATAGCACCAGTATTGTGCTGCTCAAGCAAGTTCGTTTTTTGGAATTTTTGCGTAATTTTTACGACATTTTCGCGAAAAAAAGTTTTCCAAAAATATGCATTTCCTGCCATTTTCGGGTTTTGTCGGCACTCCTGAAGAAGTTTTGAGACATTTCGTAAACTGTATCACCAGTATTGTGCGGCTGAAGCAAGTTCGTTTTTTGGATTTTTTGCATAAGGCCCCACCCCCCCTTACGACATTTTCGTAAAATAAATTTTTCCAAAAATATGCATTTTCTGACATTTTCGGGTTTTGTCGGCACTCCTGATGAGATTTTGAGACATTTCCTACAACTATAGCACCAGTATTGTGCTGCTGAAGCAAGTTCGTTTTTTGGAATTTTTGCGTAATTTTTACGACATTTTCGCGAAAAAAAGTTTTCCAAAAATATGCATTCTCTGCCATTTTCAGGTTTTGTCGGCACTCCTGAAGAGGTTTTGAGACATTTCCTAAACTACATCACCAGTATTGTGCGGCTGAAACAAGTTCGTTTTTTTGTAATTTTTGCGTAAAGCCCCCCCCCTTACGACATTTTCGTGAAATAAAGTTTTCCAAAAATATGCCTTTTCTGCCATTTTCGGGTTTTGTCGGCACTCCTGATGAGATTTTGAGACATTTCCTACAACTATAGCACCAGTATTGTGCTGCTGAAGCAAGTTCGTTTTTCGGAATTTTTGCGTAATTTTTACGACATTTTCGCGAAAAAAAGTTTTCCAAAAATATGCATTTCCTGCCATTTTCGGGTTTTGTCTGCACTCCTGAAGAGGTTTTGAGACATTTCCTAAACTATATCACCAGTATTGTGCGGCTGAAGCAAGTTTTTTTGCGTAAGGTCCCCCCCTTACGACATTTCCGTGAAATAAAGTTTTCCAAAAATATGCATTTTCTGCCATTTTCGGGTTTTGTCGGCACTCCTGAAGAGATTTTGAGACATTTCCTACAACTATAGCACCAGTATTGTGCGGCTGAAGCAAGTTCGTTTTTTGTAATTTTTGCGTAAGGCCCCCCCCCCACGACATTTTTGTGAAATAAAGTTTTCCAAAAATATGCATTTTCTGCCATTTTCGGGTTTTGTCGGCACTCCTGAAGAGGTTTTGAGACATTTCGTAAACTATATCACCAGTATTGTGCGGCTGAAGCAAGTTCGTTTTTTGGAATTTTTGCGTAATTTTACGACATTTTCACGAAAAAAAGTTTTCCAAAAATAAGCATTTTCTGACGTTTTCGGGTTTTGTTGGCACTCCTGATGAGATTTTGAGACATTTCCTACAACTATAGCACCAGTATTGTGCTGCTGAAGCAAGTTTGTTTTTTGGAATTTTTGCGTAATTTTTACATTTCCGCGAAAAAAGGTTTTCCAAAAATATGCATTTTCTTCCATTTTCGGGTTTTGTCGGCACTCCTGAAGAGGTTTTGAGACATTTCCTAAACTATATCACCAGTATTGTGCGGCTGAAGCAAGTTCGTTTTTTGGAATTTTTGCGTAAGGCCCCCCCCCCTTACGACATTTTTGTGAAATAAAGCTTTCCAGAAATATGCATTTTCTGCCGTTTTCGGATTTTGTCGGCACTCCTGAAGAGATTTTGAGACATTTCCTACAACTATAGCACCAGTATTGTGCGGCTGAAGCAAGTTCGCTATATTCACACACACATATATATATATATGTATATATATATATTTCCACATGAGTTGGGAAATTGTGTTAGATGTAAATATAAACAGAATACAAGGATTTGCAAATCCTTTTCAACCCATATTCAGTTGAATATGCTACAAAGACAAGATATTTGACGTTCAAACTCATAAACTTTATTAATTTTTTTGAAAATAATAATTAACTTAGAATTTCATGGCTGCAACACGTGCCAAAGTAGTTGGGAAAGGGCATGTTCACTACTGTGTTACATCACCTTTTCTTTTAACAACACTCAATAAA
>NC_084629.1:37832089-37997089 GCF_033978795.1 Nerophis ophidion | reverse complement strand
AAAATGTAGTATTTACATATTTTGATCATACTGTAAATATATATGTAGTATCTAGTAACATTCATAAAAACATGTACAATTTACATATTTTGATCATGCTGTAAGTATGAATGTAGTATCTAGTAACATTCATAATCACATGTAATACTTGCATATTTTGATCATACTGTAAGTTTATATGTAATGTAGTAACAAATTGATAATCACATGTAATATTTGCATATTTTGACCATTGCTGTAAGTATATATGTAGTATCTAGTAGCATTCATAATCACAAGTAATAGTTACATATTATGATAATGCTGTAAGTCTATATGTAGTATCTAGTAATATTCGCAATAACATGTTATATATACATATTTTCATAATTTTAAGCGTACACATTTCACAGACGCATTATAACATTCACTTTCCCTTCAACAACAACAAGACTACTAATCGTGGCAGACTTAATGAGAGACAACAAAGACCACTTTGGGGAAAAAAACGATGTTCCAAGAACTACTATTTTTGATCCTGAATACAAGAAAGACGATCTACAAGTTTATACAAACATAATAAAAACAGTCACTTACTGTACAATGTCTGCTCACGCTGGGATCAAGACTTATGGGATGTTTATATCTTCCCCTTTACATATATATATATATATATATTTTTTTTTATATATAGCGCTTTTTCTCTAGTGACTCAAAGCGCTTTACATAGTGAAACCCAATACCTAAGTTACATCAACAATTCATCATAATACTCACACAGGGTTAAAAAGGTGTTTTTGTGTGTCTTTCTGGCCATCTCTGGGTCTAAATTGGATGTCAAAATTGACCAACGTGTGGGTTTATGTCCACCACGTTCTACTATCCAGGTAGGAGACATGATTTACCATCTAGAATTAACTTTCACCAACTCGGAGGCGATGCAGCAGCTCCATATGTCAGTATAGCTCAAAATAGTCCATCTGCGTTAGCACTTCTAATAACAATATCACTAATGCTTGTCAATATTCAGGTCATGACATCTACATGGAGTATTGTCGGCCCTTTTTGGAAGTTTTCTAGAGTACATAATGGCCGCAATAGTGTAGTTTTACAAGTTAGAATGCATAAACAAACAAAAAACTACGTTCCGGTCTTACATAAGGATTGTGTATGCTAAAAAACCAAAAAAGCGCAGTTCTCCTTTAAGGAAAGAAAGTGAAAGGTGTCGGCACTCGAAGCACACATGTAGTGATGGTGGAAAGGCGCCCAGAGGACACTAAGCCCCTCCCCCGAGGACACCTGACAGGATCTTGTCCAAGTCTTCCAGCTCCTGTTGGCACTCCCCCAGTCCAAGGTGGGATGGCCAACTCTGAGGAACATATGCTTGTTTGTCGAAACGCCTGGGAGCGCGTGACTTGGTATTTATGAAATGTGTTCTTTGGGTTTCCAGGCCACACGTCTGTTCAAGCCGTCAGCGTGTGGCTGACGAAACCCACATGAGAACATCGATCACCTACAAGACTTCACGCTGTCGCTCTTTGTCTGCTCCGGGGAAATGTTTGCGTCGCCATGGTTACTTTTTTAATGGGAGCGTAATGAAACTTGTAGTTTTCTTCAATGAAAACAACTCTGGGCTTTTAGAGGTGAGCTTATAGGGATTCTGTAGGACTGGAAAACTGGTGTGGAGCTGCGAGGAAGATCCTGGCTTGTGTTGTCGCCCCAGCAGAAGGCGTTTACAGTTTTGGTCAAAATGAATCAACCCCCCACACAATTTTGGTGTTTTAGCAAGTTGGACATTTATTCCGTATTTTGTTTATAGTCGATATTAAATAGACAAATGTCATTTCTCTTAATATCTCATTGACAAAATTATTCAACCCCTTGAAGATCATAACTCTTAAGAACAGAATTTGAATAAGGTCTTTTCAATCAGGTGTTGAAAACACCCGTAGATTTGATAAGAACCATAACGAGCAACAATTAAACGGATTGAAAAAGACTGTGACGCTCAGCTTCTTGTGGATGGTCAATGGTGTATTTGCAACATGGTGAAGTCCAGGGAGTGGTCAAAGAAGTCAAGAGAGGAGGTAATTTCTCTTCATAGGAAAGGATGTGGATATAAGAAAATAGCAAAGACATTACACATTCCAAGAGACACAGTTGGGAGCGTAATCAATCAATCCATGTTTATTTATATAGCCCCAAAACACAAATGTCTCAAAGGACTGCACAAATCATTACGACTACAACATCCTCGGAAGAACCCACAAAAGGGCAAGGAAAACTCACACCCAGTGGGCAGGGAGAATTCACATCCAGTGGGACGCCAGTGACAATGCTGACTATGAGAAACCTTGGAGAGGACCTCAGATTTGGGCAATCCCCCCCCCAGATGTGGCCAACGAGAAGGCAGACGCGAGTGGTCATGGTGCACCAGCAGCTGCAATCGTCCATGCCCAGGTCCTTGGTATTGCTGCTGAGCCCGCGGAGGGCGTCCATTAAAATGGCCACACTTTAGGCCGACGAGGTTCTGGGTGTGGGCGCTTGATGGCCGCTTGTGCGACCGACAAGGAGCCCGCTGGAGACGAAGAAAATGGCGGCTGCACAGCAGGAGACGAAGAAGATGGCGGCTGCACAGCAGGAGACGAAGAAGATGGCGGCTGTACAGCAGGATACGAACAAGATGGCAGCTGCAAAGCAGGGGACAAAGAAAATGGAAGCTGCACAGCAGGAGACGAACAAGATGGCTGCGTCTGCAGACCCACTGGAGAGGGTGCCGGTGCCTGCAGACCCACTGGAGAGGGTGGCGTTGTCTGCAGACCCACTGGAGAGGATAGCGGCGTCTGCAAACCCAATGGAGAGGATGGCGGCGTCTACAGACCCGGCGTTTGCGGTGGCCTCACTGGGAAAGGTTAACAGCTCTCCCTCCACTGTCGCACAGCCAACCTAAAACCCCCCCTCAAGGGACGGATCCCAGACATCCCCAAAAAGGCCAACAGACAGCAAGGATGGGTGGGAGGGAGCTTGAAAAGAGGCTAAATATCTCTTCGATTCGGCCATCAGTGCCAAAATCTTGTTAAGTCTCTCTGCCATTGAAATCTCTGTGGGGTCACTCACTGCCTGGATCATTCTGTCAGGAATTGCTCTTAGTCTTGAAACCCAAGATGCAGAGATGGCAGGCGTAGTGAAGGAAATCATGACTATAATGTCAAAATGCAGAGAAAACTGGAACCAGGAGACAGGAAACACTGGCAAAGCAAAAGCACCAGGACAGGAAGTGGTTCTAAACGCAGGAAAACCCAAACATAACCAAACTGTCTGAAGCACTTCTGAGAGTCTAAACATACTTACTTACTAAACTACTGGCAACCAAAGTAAAGACAATAGAACGTGGTAGCTACAAAATAAGAGGCCAAGACCAAACAGTCAAGAAAAGGGAACTGGTGTGGTTTTCCTACCAACACATCCGTCATTGTCTGTTCCAAAAGAAGTTGACAAACTCCAATTCTTTTAGATCTGTGTTGCTCAATCAACTTAGAGTCCAGCTTACTAGAAAGGTTATTTAATAGAGTCAACGCACTCAAATATTTGAGTCATTCTGCTGTTTTGCAGAAATGTAGCGTGTTAACCGGACTAAAATACTTTTCTTATTCCCAAGCACCAGTAGAATAAAAAACTAGACCGCAAAAAAAAAAGGACATTCTATTTTTTAGGGTTAGGGTTATGTTTAACCCTAACCCATAACTTTTATGGACAGAATTTCAAGGCACAGTCAGGGCGTTGAGGGGATCCTGTTTGGTGGTTGCAGGGATCCTGTTTGGTGGTTGCAGGATTAGGTCTCTGCTTCTTGCAGATGATCAATCAATCAATCAATGTTTATTTATATAGCCCCAAATCAGAAATGTCTCAAAGGACTGCACAAATCATTACGACTACAACATCCTCGGAAGAACCCACAAAAGGGCAAGGAAAACTCACACCCAGTGGTCCTGGTGATGTGATGTGGTCCTGATGGCTTCATCTGGCCTTGATCTTCAGTTCTCACTGGATTTTGCAGCACCTCCGAGTCCGAGTCAATGGTTCTCGCCCGGAAAAGTGTGGAATGCCATCTCCGGGTTGGGGAGGAGACCCTGCCCCAACCTCTGAGTTTTGTTCGGGAGTGAGGGAAGAGTGGATGATGAGATCGACGGGCGGTTCGGTGCGGCGTCTTCAGTAATGCGGACGCTGTACCGATCCGTTGTGGTGAAGAAAGATTTGAGCCGGAAGGCAAAGCTCTCAATTTACCGGTCGATCTACGTTCCCATCCTCACCTATTGTCATTAGCTTTGGGTTATGAGCGAAAGGACAAGATCACGGGTACAAGCGGCCAAAATGAGTTTCCTCCGCCGTGTGGCGGGTCTCTCCCTTAGAGATTGGTTGAGAAGCTCCGCCATCCGGGAGGAGCTCAAACTAAAGCTAAACAAAAATTATCAACCAGCTACTGCAAGGAATTTAGGTATTTCACCATCTTATGGTCCGTAATATCATCACAAGGTTCACAGAATCTGGAGAAATCACTGCACGTAAGCAGCAAGTCTGAAAACTAACATTGAATGTCCGTGACCTTGGATCCCTCAGGCGGTACTGCATCAAAAAGCCCCATCAGTGTGTAAAGGATATCACCTCATGGGCTCAGGAACACATAGGAAAACCACTGTCAATTATTGCAGTTGGTCGCTACATATGTAAGTGCAAGTTAAAACTCAACTATGCAAAGCCAAAGCCATTTATCAACAACACCCAGAAACGCCGCCGGCTCCGGTGAGCCCGAGCTCACCTAAGATGGACGGATGCAAAGTGGAAAAGTGTTCTGTGGTCTGACGAGTCCACATTTCAAATTGTTTTTGGAAACTGTGGACGTCGTGTCCTTCGGAGCAAAGAGGAAAAGGACAATCCGGAATAATCCAGTGTAAAAGGCAGCATGTGTGATGGAATGGGGGTGTATTAGTGCCCAGGGCATGGGTAACTTACACATCTGTGAAGGCACCATTAATGCTGAAAGGTACATTCAGGTTTTGGAGCAACATATGTTGCCAACCAAGCCACGTTTTCACGGACGCCCCTGCTTATTTCAGCAAAACAATGCCAAAGCAGTAAAAGAATGCGGGTACTAGACTGGCCTGCCTGTAGTCTAGACATTGAAAATGTGTGGTGCAATATGAAGGCTAAAATATGAGAAGGGAGACTGTTGAACAACTTAAGCTGTACATCAAGCAAGAATGGGAAATAATTACACTTCAAAAATGTGTCTCCTCAGTTCCCAAACCTTTATTTAGTGTTGTTAAAAGGAAAGGCCATGTAACACACTGGTAAAAATGCCACTGTGACTACTTTTTTTGCAATGTGTTGCTGCCATTAAAATCTAAGTTAACGATTATTTGCAAAATAATCATTAAATACCATTTACACAATGTTTGTCTTGTCCTGCTAGATATCTCCCTGATGATCATAGACGAGTGCCATCACACCAAGAAGGGGGAGGTCTACAACCAGGTGATGAAGCATTACCTGAAGCAGAAAAACGCAAACACCCAGCTGAGGAAGCAGCAGAAGGAGACAGTGCCGCTTCCTCAAATCCTCGGCCTCACCGCCTCACTCGGGGTCGGCGCCGCGACGAAGCTGGAAACGGCGGAGAAAAACATTCTGCAGGTGAGGACCGAGCCCGTTTGGCTGTGGAGATCAGCTCGTCTGAACAAAATATATGTAAATGTAGTATCAAGTAACATTCATAATAACATGTAATATTTACAAATTTTTATCATGCTGTAAGTATATATGTGGTATCTAGTAACATTCATAATAACATGTGATATTTACATATTTTTATCATGCTGTAAGTATATATGTAGTATCTAGTAACATTCATAATAACATGTGATATTTACATATTTTTATCATCCTGTAAGTATATATGTAGTATCTAGTAACATTCATAATAACATGTAATATTTACATATTTTCATCATGGTGTATGTATATATGTAGTATCTAGTAACATTCATAATAAAATGTGATATTTACATATTTTTATCATGCTGTAGGTATATATTTAGTATCTAGTAGCATTCATGTAACATTTACATATTTTGATCATGGTGTAAGTATATATGTAATATCTAGTAACATTCATAATAACACATAATATTTAAATATTTTGATCATGCTGTAAGTATATATGTAGTATCTAGTAACATTAATAATAACAAGTGATATTTACATATTTTGGTCGTGCTGTATGTATGTAGTATGTAGTAACATTCATAATAACATAATGTTTACATATTTTCTTCATGCTGTAAGTATATGTGTAGTATCTAGTAACATTCATAATAACATGTAATATTTACATATTTCCATCATACTCAAAGTATACGTGTAGTATCTAATAACTCATAATAACATGAAACATTTACATATTTTAAATATGGTGTAAGTTTATACGTAGTATTCAGTAACAATCACAAAAACATGGAATATTTACCTATATTTATCATGCTGTATATATATATATATATATATATATATATATATATATATATATATACACATAATTTCTAGTAACATTCATAATAACGTGATATTTACATATTTTGATTACGGTGTAAGTATATACAGTATGTAGTATCTAGTAACATTCACAATAACATGACATATTTACATATTTTGATCATGTTCTAAGTATATATTCAGTATCTAATAACATTCATAATAGCATGTAACGTTTCTATATTTTGATTATGGTGTAAGTATATATGTAGTATCTAGTAACATTCACAATAACATGTAATGTTTACATATTTTGATCACTTTAAGTATTAATTCCACGGACGCATCACAACGTTCACTTTCCCTTTAACAACAACAAGACTACTAATCATGGCAGACTTAAATGAGGGACAACAAAGACCACTTGGTTTTCCCACAGCCCACAGCCAGAGATCGACACAATCCTGTCTGCCAACCACCACAACTGTTAGAAAGTTAGAAAGTCAAAGTGAAAGAGAAGACGCAGACTTTGGAATCTGAGGAACAAACTTTATAATCCGGCCAGTCCAACCGTCCGCAGCTCGGTCAGTCTGCATCGCACAATCAGCATCGAACCCCACACATTTATCCATAAAAGTATGGAGAAGCTGTTTCAGTTTTTTCTGTCTGCTGACTCCACAATTATTATTACCTTTGTACGCAAATACTCATACGGCTTTTACGACCCCTTGGGGTCGGAAAAACAACCTTTTTGTTACACGACGGCGACGCAGTCCATAGGACACGCCCACAGGACACGCCCACAATAGTCTGCTCTCCAAGGGAAATATATTATTTCCTAAAACTATTGCAATTTGTCCTTATATACGCTGCTGTTTGGCATTTTTCTTTTGAAAATGCATGTTAGAATGCAAACATGAAGACAACCTTTGCCTAATAGTGAGCCATAAAAGGCTAGAATGCAAACCTGAAGACAATCTTTGCCTAATAGTGAGCCATGAGAGGCTAGAATGCAAACCTGAAGACAACCTTTGCCTAATAGTGAGCCATGAGAGGCTAGAATGCAAACCTGAAGACAATCTTTGCCTAATAGTGAGCCATGAGAGGCTAGAATCCAAACCTGAAGACAACCTTTGCCTAATAGTGAGCCATGAGAGGCTAGAATGCAAACCTGAAGACAACCTTTGCCTAATAGTGAGCCACGAGAGGCTAGAATGCAAACCTGAAGACAACCTTTGCCTAATAGTGAGCCATAAAAGGCTAGAATGCAAACCTGAAGACAATCTTTGCCTAATAGTGAGCCTCGAGAGGCTAGAATGCAAACCTGAGGACATTATTTGCCTAATAGTGAGACATGAGAGGCTAGAATGCAAACCTGTAGACATCCTTTGCCTAATAGTGAGACATGAGAGGCTAGAATGCAAACCTGAACACATCCTTTGCCTAATAGTGAGCCACGAGAGGCTAGAATGCAAACCTGAAGACAACCTTTGCCTAATAGTGAGCCACGAGAGGCTAGAATGCAAACCTGAAGACATTCTTTGCCTAATAGTGAGCCATGAGAGGCTAGAATGCAAACCTGAACACAACCTTTGCCTAAAAGTGAGCCATGAGAGGCTAGAATCCAAACCTGAAGACAACCTTTGCCTAATAGTGAGCCACGAGAGGCTAGAATGCAAACCTGAAGACATTCTTTGCCTAATAGTGAGCCATGAGAGGCTAGAATGCAAACCTGAAGACATTCTTTGCCTAATAGTGAGCCTCGAGAGGCTAGAATGCAAACCTGAGGACATTGTTTGCCTAATAGTGAGCCACGAGAGGCTAGAATGCAAACCTGAAGACATTCTTTGCCTAATAGTGAGTCATGAGAAACTAGAATGCAAACCTGTAGACATCCTTTGCCTAATAGTGAGCCATGAGAGGCTAGAATGCAAACCGGAAGACAACCTTTGCCCAATAGTGAGCCATGAGAGGCTAGAATGCAAACCTGAAGACAACTTTTGTCTAATAGTGAGCCAGGAGAGGTTAGAATTTAAAAGTGAAGACAACATTTGCCTAATAGTGAGCCTTGTGAGGCAAGAATGCAAACCTGAAGACAACCTTTGCCCAATAGTGAGCCATGAGATGCTAGAATGCAAACCTGAGGACATTATTTGCCTAATAGTGAGTCACGAGAGGCTAGAATGCAAACCTGAAGACATTCTTTGCCTAATAGTGAGCCATGAGAGGCTAGAATGCAAACCTGAAGACATCCTTTGCCTAATAGTGAGCCATGAGATGGCTAGAATGCAAACCTGAAGACAACTTTTGCCTAATAGTGAGCCATGTGAGGCAATAATGCAAACCTGAAGACAACCTTTGCCTAATAGTGAGCCATCATTGGCGAGAATGCCAACCTGAAGACAACCTTTGCCTAATAGTGAGCCACGAGAGGCTAGAATGCAAACCTGAAGACATTCTTTGCCTAATAGTGAGCCATGAAAGGCTAGAATGCAAACCTGATGATATCCTTTGCCTAATAGTGAGTCATGAGAAACTAGAATGCAAACCTGTAGACATCCTTTGCCTAATAGTGAGCCCTGGGAGGCTGAATGCCAACCTGAAGACAAACTTTGCCTGATTGTGATCCCTGGGAGGCTTGAATGCAAACTTGAAGACAACCTTTGCCTAATAGTGAGCCATGAAAGGCTAGAATGCAAACCTGATGATATCCTTTGCCTAATAGTGAGTCATGAGAAACTAGAATGCAAACCTGTAGACATCCTTTGCCTAATAGTGAGCCCTGGGAGGCTGAATGCCAACCTGAAGACAAACTTTGCCTGATTGTGATCCCTGGGAGGCTTGAATGCAAACTTGAAGACAACCTTTGCCTAATAGTGAGCCCTGGGAGGCTAGAATGCAAACCTGAAGACAACCTTTGCCTAATAGTGAGCCATGAGAGGCTAGAATGCAAACCTGAAGACAACTTTTGCCTGATAGTGAGCTAAGGGAGGCTAGAATGCAAACCTGAAGACAACCATTGCCTAATAGTGATCCCTGGGAGGCTCGAATGCAAACTTGAAGACAACTTTTGCCCAATAGTGAGCCATGAGAGGTTAAAATGCAAACATGAAGACATTTTTTGCCTAATAATGAGCCATGGGAGGCTGGAATGCCAACCTGAAGACAAACTTTGCCTGATAGTGATCCCTGGGAGGCTTGAATGCAAACTTGAAGACAACCTTTGCCTAATAGTGAGCCATGAGAGGCTAGAATGCAAACCTGAAGACAACCTTTGCCTAATAGTGAGCCATCATTGGCGAGAATGCAAACCTGAAGGCAACCTTTGCCTAATAGTGAGCCAGGAGAGGTTAGAATGCAAACGTGAAGACAACATTTGCCTAATAGTGAGCCATGTGAGGCAAGAATGCAAACCTGAAGACAACCTTTGCCCAATAGTGAGCCATGAGATTCTAGAATGCAAACCTGAAGACATCCTTTGCCTAATAGTGATCCCCGGGAGGCTTGAATGCAAAGGTGAAGACAACCTTTGCCTAATAGTGATCCCTGGTAAGCTCGAATGCAAACCTAAAGACAACCTTTACCTGCTATCAATCTGGTTGAAAAAATGTTGCAAACACTGTAAGAAATGGTTAACAAAACAATATTTTTGTAACAGCGAAGCTTCTCTTCTTGCAGATTTGTGCCAACTTGGATGCCTGTCAAATCCTGACCGGGGATCTGGGGAAATATAGAAATGAACCCAGCAAAAAAATGGTTCTGGTTGAAGACAAAAATAAGGTGAGTCAGCAATTCGAGTATCCATTTTTCTGTGGTATCAACAGCGGTATCGAAATTCCAGGATCCCTTCGGTGACGTCATCAAGAAAATCATGAACAGTATCCATGCTCATTCCCAGCTGAGCCCCACCTGCGAGCTGGGTTCCCAGAACTACGAGCAGTGGGTGGTCCAGACGGAGCGGATAGGTGAGTGTGCCCGGGGTGCGAGGTGTCTTCCGCTTGGTGACCGCCCACTCCCCACAGCTGCCAAGGAGAAAGACCCAAAGGTGCGGATCTGCGCCGAGCACCTGCGGCGCTACAACGAGGCCATGCAGCTCAGCAACACCATTCGCATGTGCGACGCCTTCAGCTTCCTGAACAAACACCACGAGGAGGAGCTGAAGAGCAAACGCAGCACTGAAGAGGAGCACGTCATAAACATCACCCCCACCGAGAGACTCCTCTTCAACCTGTTCAAAGGTAGATACTTATAGTCATGAGCACCACTGCACAGAGGGTCTGATACATGATATTAAAATCCCCCATTATAATTATATTAACGGCATGCATCAGTAGATCAGTGACCAACTTTGAAAAATCACTAATAAAGTCCGAATAGTGCCCAGGGGGGGGCGATAGATGACAGCCAAGGAAAGAGGTAGCGGTGTGACAAACTTCATAGTTAGCACCTCAAAGGATTTATATTTATTACTTGCAAAACCCAAAACCAGTGAAGTTTTAGCACTTTGTGTAAATGGTAAAGAAACACAGAATGCATTGATTTGCTAATCCTTTTTTACTTTTATTCAATTGAATAGACCGCAAAGACAAAATATTTAACGTTGGAGCTGGTAAACTTTGTTATTTTTTGCTAATATTAGCTCGTTTGGAGTTTGATGCCGGCCCAAGTTTCAAAAAAGCTAGCACAAGTGGCAAAAAAGACTGAGAAAGTTGAGGAATGCTCATCAAACACTTATTTGGAACATGCCACAGGTGAGCAGGCTAATTGGGAACAGGTGGGTGCCATGATTGGGTTTTAAAGCGGCTTCCGGGAAATTCTCGGTCGTTCACAAACAAGGACGGGGCGAGGGTCACCACTTTGTCAACAGATGCCTGAGCAAGTTGTTGAAGAACAACATTTCTCAACCAGCAAGTGCTGGGAATTTGGGGATTTCACCATCTACGCTCTGTATTATCGTCAAAAGGTTCAGAGAATCTGGAGAAATCACTGCGCGTAAGCGGCAAGGCCGAAAACCAACATTGAATGCCCTTGACCTTTGATCCTTAGGCGGTACTGCATAAAAAAGCGACATCAGCATGTAAAGGATATCACCACATGGGCTCAGGAACACTTCAGAAAACCACTTTCAGTAACTGCGGTTGGTCCCTACATCTGCAAGTGCAAGGTTAAACTCTACCATGCAAAGCCAAAGACATTTATCAACAACACCCAGAAAGGCCACCGGCTTCGCTGGGCCCAAGCTCATCTAAGATGGACTGATACAAAGTGGAAAAGTGTTCTGTGGTCTGACAAGTCCACATTTCAAAATGTTTTTGGAAACTGTGGACCTGAACACAAACCTGAAGACGTCCTTTGCCTAATAGTGAGACATGAGAGGCTAGAATGCAAACCTGAAGGCAACCTTTGCCTAATAGTGAGCCATGAGAGGCTAGAATGCAAACCTGAAGACAATCTTTGCCTAATAGTGAGCCATGAGAGGGTGGAATGCAAACCTGAAGACAACCTTTGCCTAATAGTGAGCCATGAGAGGCTAGAATGCAAACCTGAAGACAACCTTTGCCTAATAGTGAGCCATGAGAGGCTAGAATGCAAACCTGAAGACAACCTTTGCCTAATAATGAGCCATGAGAGGCTAGAATGCAAACCTGAAGACAACCTTTGCCTAATAGTGAGCCATGAGAGGCTAGAATGCAAACCTGAAGACAACCTTTGCCTAATAGTGAGCCATGAGAGGCTAGAATGCAAACCTGAAGACAACCTTTGCCTAATAGTGAGCCATGAGAGGCTAGAATGCAAACCTGAAGACAACCTTTACCTAATAGTGAGCCATGAGAAGCTAGAATGCAAACCTGAAGACAACCTTTGCCTAATAATGAGCCATGAGAGGCTAGAATGCAAACCTGAAGACAACCTTTGCCTAATAGTGAGCCATGAGAGGCTAGAATGCAAACCTGAAGACAACCTTTACCTAATAGTGAGCCATGAGAAGCTAGAATGCAAACCTGAAGACAACCTTTGCCTAATAATGAGCCATGAGAGGCTAGAATGCAAACCTGAAGACATCCTTTGCCTAATAGTGAGCCATGAGAGGCTAGAATGCAAAGCTGAAGATAACCTTTGCCTAATAGTGAGCCATGAGAGGCTAGAATGCAAACTTGAAGATAACCTTTGCCTAATAGTGAGCCATCATTGGCGAGAATGCCAACCTGAAGACAACCTTTGCCTAATAGTGAGCCAAGAGAGGCTAGAATGCAAACCTTAAGATAACTTTTGTCAAATAGTGAGCCATGAGAGGCTAGAATACAAACCTGAAGACAACCTTTGCCTAATAGTGAGCCATGAGAGGCTAGAATGCAAACCTGAAGACAACCTTTGCCTAATAGTGAGCCATGAGAGGCTAGAATGCAAACCTGAAGACAACCTTTGCCTAATAGTGAGCCTTGAGAGGCTAGAATGCAAACCTGAAGACAACCTTTGCCTAATAGTGAGCCATGAGAGGCTAGAATGCAAACCTGAAGACAACCTTTGCCTAATAGTGAGCCATGAGAGGCTAGAATGCAAACCTGAAGACAACCTTTACCTAATAGTGAGCCATGAGAAGCTAGAATGCAAACCTGAAGACAACCTTTGCCTAATAATGAGCCATGAGAGGCTAGAATGCAAACCTGAAGACAACCTTGGCCTAATAGTGAGCCATGAGAGGCTAGAATGCAAAGCTGAAGATAACCTTTGCCTAATAGTGAGCCATGAGAGGCTAGAATGCAAACTTGAAGATAACCTTTGCCTAATAGTGAGCCATCATTGGCGAGAATGCCAACCTGAAGACAACCTTTGCCTAATAGTGAGCCAAGAGAGGCTAGAATGCAAACCTTAAGATAACTTTTGTCAAATAGTGAGCCATGAGAGGCTAGAATACAAACCTGAAGACAACCTTTGCCTAATAGTGAGCCATGAGAGGCTAGAATGCAAACCTGAAGACAACCTTTGCCTAATAGTGAGCCATGAGAGGCTAGAATGCAAACCTGAAGACAACCTTTGCCTAATAGTGAGCCATGAGAGGCTAGAATGCAAACCTGAAGACAACCTTTGCCTAATAGTGAGCCATGAGAGGCTAGAATGCAAACCTGAAGACAACCTTTGCCTAATAATGAGCCATGAGAGGCTAGAACACAAACTTGAAGACAACCATTGCCTAATAGAGAGGCAAGGGAGGCTACAATGCGAACCTGAAGACATCCTTTGCCTAATAGTGAGCCATGAGAGGCTAGAATGCAAACCTGAAGACATCCTTTGCCTAATAGTGAGCTATGAGAGGCTAGAATGCAAACCTAAAAACAACTTTTGCCTAATAGTGAACCATAAGAGGCTACAAAGCAAACCTGAAGACATCATTTGCCTAATAGTGAGCCATGAGAGGCTAGAATGCAAACCTGAAGGCAACTTTTGCCTAATAGTGAGCCATGAGAGGCTAGAATGCAAACCTGAAGACATTATTTGCCTAATAGTGAGCCATGAGAGGCTAGAATGCCAACCTGAAGACATAAAACACATCTACTAATAATTACAGATCCAATAGAAGAGTCCAGACCCAGGATGTCAGAATTATTTGAACCATGGAACTTTTTTGTGAAAATACTCTTCAGGTATGCATACAATGTGACGTGGCTCTGATAACATCTTTGGTAATAATGGTCTGAAAGTAACCCTAACCTGGTTTGGGTGAAAATACTTCAAGGATCAGGAATCGCAACACACCTAAAACCCTCCAAACCGCCCTGTTCAGAGCAGCCGGTTCTGGAGTTTGGTCTTGTCATGCAAATGAGCCTCAGTGGCCCGGGCAGTCGGACGGGATGTGCAGGTCCTTTCATTCAGGGAGCCACCAGCTTCAGGCTGTGACATGAAAGTTGTTCCACGTCGTCGCTTGCAGCAAAATAAAATCACCAAGCTACGCCAGCTGCCAAGTCATGCTTGCAAAAAACCTTGATAGGTTGGTGTTGGTGCATGGCAACATTTCCCCCCCTTCACGGCTGGAAAAGTACTCCAGAGATCCAGTTGTATTTTGTCTATTGTTCACAATCCTCATGCAAGACAAGAACACATTTGATTTGATTTTTAATGCATTCTCAATCGGGAATAAATGTTGGCAGAAGTCAGCTAACAATGGAGACAATGGAAGTCGCTCTGTTCTGACTATAAAGCGCTCTAAAAAACTTCCCTCAAGGTTTTATCTACACGCTATAAGTATATACTGTATGTAGTATCTAGTAACATTCATTATAACATGTCATATTTACATATTTTGATCATGCTTTAGGTATATGTAGTATTTAGTAATATTCATAATACCATGTGATATTTACATATTTTGATTATGCTGTAAGTATATACAGTATGTAGTATCTAGTAACATTCAAAATAACATGTCATATTTACATATTTTGATCATGTTGTAAGTATATACAGTATGTAGTATCTAGTAACATTCATAATAACATGTCATATTTACATATTTTGATCATGGTGTAAGTATATACAGTATGTAGTATCTAGTAACATTCATAATAACATGTCATATTTACATATTTTGATCATGTTGTAAGTATATACAGTATGTAGTATCTAGTAACATTCATAATAACATGTCATATTTACATATTTTGAACATGTTGTAAGCATATGTGTAGTATCTAATAACATTCATTATAACATGTCATATTTACATATTTTGATCATACTTTAGGTATATATGTAGTATTTAGTAATATTCATAATACCATGTGATATTTACATAGTTTGATTATGCTGTAAGTATATACAGTATGTAGTATCTAGTAACATTCATAACATGTCATATTTACATATTTTGATCATGTTGTAAGTATATACAGTATGTAGTATATAGTAACATTCATAATAACATGTCATATTTACATATTTTGATCATGTAAGTATATACAGTATGTACTATCGAGTAACATTCATAATAACATGTCATATTTGCATATTTTGATCATGTTTTAAGTATATACAGTATGTAGTATCTAGTAACATTCATAATAAAATGTCATATTTACATATTTTAAACATGTTGCAAGCATATGTGTAGTATCTAATAACATTCATTATAACATGTCATATTTACATATTTTGACCATGCTTTAGCTATATATGTAGTATCTAGTAATATTCATAATACCATGTGATATTTACTTAGTTTGATTATGCTGTAGGTATATACAGTATGTAGTATCTAGTAACATTCATAATAACATGTAATATTTACATATGTTGATCATGCTGTAAGTATATATGTAGGACTTTATGGGCTCAATTGTGTCCTAGCATTAGCTGTGAGTGAGTAATACTCGTTATCAACGTATTATGATACAAGTACGTAATACTCGTTACGATACAAGTGAGTAATACTCGTTATGATACAAGTGAGTAATGCTCGTTATCAACATATTGTGATACAAGTGAGTAACACTCGTCATGATACAAGTGAGTAATACTCGTTATCAACGTTTTATGATACAAATGAGTAATACTTGTTATCAACAATCACATGGTATGACACAGGTGAGTAATACTCGTTTTGATACAAGTGAGTATTACTTGTTATCAACAATCACATGGTATGACACAGGTGAGTAATACTCATTATGATACAAGTGAGTTATACTCGTTATCAACGTGTTATGATACAGGTGAATAATACTTGTTATCAACAATCACATGGTATGACACAGGTGAGTAATACTCGTTATGATACAAGTGAGTATTACTTGTTATCAACAATAACATGGTATGACACAGGTGAGTAATACTCATTATGATACAAGTGAGTTATACTCGTTATCAACGTGTTATGATACAGGTGAGTAATACTTGTTATCAACAATCACATGGTATGACACAGGTGAGTAATACTCGTTATGACACAAGTGAGTAATACTCATTATTAACAATCACATGGTATGACACAGGTGAGTAATACTCATTATGATACAAGTGAATTATACTTGTTATCAATGTGTTATGATGCAAGGGAGTAATACTCGTTATGATACAAGTGAGTTATCCTTGTTATCAACGTGTTATGATACAAGTGAGTAATACTCTATATCAACAATAACATGCTGTGATACAAGTGAGTAACATTCATTATCAAGAATCATATGCAGTGATACAGTTGAGTAATACTTGATATCAACAATAACATGCTTTGATACAAGTGAGTAATACTCGTTATGATACAAGTAAGTAATACTCGTTATCAACGTGTAATGATACAGGTGAGTAATATTTCTTCTGATACAAGTGAGTAATCGTCATCAACGCGTTATGATACAAGTGAGTAATACTTGTTATGATACAAGTGAGTAATACTCGTTATCAACAATCACATGCTATTTTACAAGTGAGTTTTACTCATGATAGAAGTGAGTAAAACTTTTTATGATACACGTGAGTAATGCTCGTTATCAAAATGTTATGATACAAGTGAGCACTACGTGGTATCGAGATATGATGCAGGTGAATAATACTCGTTATGATACAAGTAATACTTGTTATCAACGTTTTATGATACAGGTGAGTAATGCCCGTTATGATACAAGTGAGCAATACTCGTTATCAACGTGTTATCATACAGTTGAGTAATACTTGGTATGATACAAGTGAGTAATACTCGTTATCAACAACCACATGCTGTATTACAAGTGAGTTTTACTCGTGATACAAGTGAGTAAAACTTGTTATGATACACGTGAGTAATGCTCATTATCAACATGTTATGATACAAGTGAGCAATACTTGTTATCGAGTTATGATACAGGTGAATAATACTCGTTATGATACAAGTAATACTTGTTATCAACGTGTTATGATACAGGTGAGTAATGCCCGTTATGATACAAATGAGCAATACTCGTTATCAACGTGTTATGATACAGGTGAATAATACTCATTATCAACGTGATGTCTGAAACGTCGCCGCACTCTTGTCTATTCCAGACAGCAGGGAAACGCTTCAGGAACTTTCCACCCAGCAAAGCAATGAAAATGACAGCCTGTCCAAACTGCGAGAGAACATTCTCCGACTGTTCACCACCAAGGAGGAGGCCAGAGGGATCATTTTCACCAAAACCCGCCGCAGCGCCATGGCTCTCAGTCACTGGATCCAGGACGACAAGAAGTTCTCGGACGTGGGCGTGGCCACCTCGTACCTCATCGGAGGAGGGGACCAGAGTGCCGTCAAGCCCATGACCGCCGTGAGTACGCCCGGTGTCCCCTGCTCCCTCACGTCTACTGGACGTCCGCCACCAACCTCTCATGTCCAGGCCGAGCAGAAGGACGTGCTGACCAAGTTCCACGGCGGTGCGGTCAACCTGCTGGTGGCCACCTCCGTGGCAGAAGAAGGCTTGGACATTCCCGCTTGCAACTTTGTCATCTGCTACGGCCTGGTGACCAATGAGATTTCTATGATACAGGTGAGTGATACTCGTTAACTACTGTCACATTATGATGCAACTGAGTAATAATCGTTATGATACAGGTGAGTAATACTCGTTATTTACTGTCGCATTATGATGCAGCTGAGTAATACTCGTTATAATACAGGTGAGTAATACTCATTATTTACTATCACATTATAATACAGCTAAGTAATACTCGTTATGATACAGGTGAGTAATACTCGTTACCAACAATTACATGGTATGACACAGGTGAGTAATACCCGTTATGATACAGGTGAGTAACACTCATTAACTATTGTCACATTATGATGCAGCTGATTAATACTCGTTATGTTAAAAGTGAATAATACTCATTAATCACTATCACATTATAATACAGCTAAGTAATACTCGTTATGATACAGATGAGTAATACTCGTTACCAACAATCACATGGTATGACACAGGAGAGTAATACCCGTTATTATACAGGTGAGTAACACTCATTAACTACTGTCACATTATGATGCAGCCGAGTAATACTCGTTATGATACAAGTGAGTAATACTCATTATTTACTATCACATCATAATACAGCTAAGTAATACTCGTTATGATACAGGTGAGTAATACTCGTTACCAACAATCACATGGTATGACACAGGTGAGTAGTACCCGTTATGATACAGGTGAGTAACACTCATTAACTACTGTCACATTATGACGCAGCTGAGTAATACTCGTTATGATACAGGTGAGTAATACTCATTAATTACTAACACATTACAATACAGCTAAAACAATCACATGGTGTGACACATGTGAGTAATACTTGTGATGAAATAATTGAGTAATACTCGTTATGATACAAATGAGTAATGCCCGTCATGATACAGGTAATACTCGTTATCAACGTGTAATGATACCGGTGAGTAATACTCGTCATGATACAAGTGAGTAACACTTGTTATCAACATGTTATGATACGGGTGAGTAATACTCGTTATCAACAATCACATGGTGTGACACGTGAGTAATACTTGTGATGAAAGAATTGAGTAATAATTGTTATGATACAGGTAATACTCGTTATCAACGTGTAATGATACAGGTGAGTAATACTCGTCATGATACGGGTGAGTAATACTCATTATCAACAATCACATGGTGTGACACATGTGAGTAATACTTGTGATGAAAGAATTGAGTAATACTCGTTATGATAAAAATGAGTAATGCTCGTCATGATACAAGTAATACTCGTTATCAACGTGTAATGATACAGGTGAGTAATACTTGTATTGATACAATTGAGCAATACTCGTTATCAACATGTTATGATACGGGTGAGTAATACTCGTTAACAATCACATGCTAAGTGAGTAATACTCGTCATGATACAATTGAGTAATGCCCGTTTTCTATGTATTATGATACAGGTGGATAATACTTGTTAGGATTAAAGTGAGTAATACTCGTTATGATACAAGTGAGTAATATTCGTTATCAACAATCAAATGGTGTGACACATGTGAGTAATACTTGTGATGAAAGAAGTGAGCAATACTCGTTATGATAAAAATGAGTAATGCTCGTCATCATACAGGTAATACTCGTTATCAACGTGTAATGATACAGGCGAGTAATACTCGTCATGATACAAGTGAGTAATACTCGTTATCAACATGTTATGATACGGGTGAGTAATACTCATTATCAACAATCACATGGTGTAACACATGTGAGTAATACTTGTGATAGAACAAGTGAGTAATACTTGTTATGGTAAAAATGAGTAATGCTCGTCATGATACAAGTAATACTCGTTATCAACGTGTAATGATACAGGTGAGTAATACTCGTATTTATACAAAGTGAGTAATACTCATTATCAACATGTTATGTTCCGGGTGAGTAATACTCGTTATCAACAATCACATGCTAAGTGAGTAATACTCGTCATGATACAATTGAGTAATACCCGTTTTCTATGTGTTGTGATACAGGTGGGTAATACTTGGTATGATACAGGTGAGTAATACTCGTTATGATACAAGTGAGTAATACTCGTTATCAAAAATCACATGGTGTGACACATGTGAGTAATACTTCTGATGAAATAATTGAGTAATACTCGTTATGATAAAAATGAGTAATGCTCGTCATGATACAGGTAATACTCGTTATCAACATGTAATGATACAGGTGAGTAATACTCGTCATGATACAAGTGAGTAATACTCGTTATCAACATGTTATGATACGGGTGAGTAATACTCGTTATCAACAATCACATGCTAAGTGAGTAATACTCGTCATGATACAATTGAGTAATACCCGTTTTCTATGTGTTATGATACTCGTTATTATACAAGTGAGTAATACTCGTTATGATACAAGTGAGTAATACTCATTATCAACAATCACATGGTGTGACACATGTGAGTAATACTCGTTATTATACAAGTGAGTAATACTCGTTATGATACAAGTGAGTAATACTCGTTATCAACAATCACATGTTGTGACATGTGAGTAATACTTGTGATGAAAGAAGTGAGTAATACTCGTTATGATAAAAATTAGTAATGCTCGTCATGATACAGGTAATACTCGTTACCAACGTGTAATGATACAGGTGAGTAATACTCGTCATGATACAAGTGAGTAATACCCGTTATCAACATGTTATTATACGGGTGAGTAATACTCGTTATCAACAATCACATGCTATGATACAAGTGAGTAGTACTCGCTATCAACAATCACATGCAATGATGCAGATGAGTAATACTCGATTTCTACATCAACATGCTGTGATACAAGTGAGTAATACTCATTATGATACAAGTGAGTAATAGTCGTTATCAATGTGTCATGATACAAGTGAGTAATACTCGTTATAAACATGTTATGATACAAGTGAGTAATACTCGTTTTCAACATGTTATGATACGGGTGAGTAATACTCGTTATCAACAATCACATGCTATGATACAAGGGAGTAGTACTCGTTATCAACAATCACATGCAACGATGCAGGTGAGTAATACTCGATATCTACATAAACATGCTGTGATACAAGTGAGTAATGGTCATTATGATACAAGTGAGTAATACTCGTTATCAATGTGTCATGATACAATTGAGTAATACCCGTTTTCTATGTGTTATGATACAGGTGGGTAATACTTGTTATGATACAAGTGAGTAATACTCGTTATGATACGAGTGAGTAATACTCGTTATACACGTGTTATGATACAGGTGAGTAATACTCATTATGATACAACTTGTTATCACCAACTCAGAGGCAATGCAGCAGCGCCATTTGTCGATGTAGCAGCATAAGCTAGTCAGCTCTCTGCGCTAAAAGTAGTATAGTATCGTAACAATGTCGCTGAAACTTGTAATATCCAGGTCACGACATGTAAATGGAGTATTGTTGGCATTTTTTTGGATGTCTTTTAGAGCAGTGGTCCCCAACCACCGGGCCGTGGCCCGATTGGTACCGGGCCGCAGAAGAACTTTTTATTAAAAAAAAAAAAAAAAAAAAAAAGTTTTTATTTTATTAAATCAACATAAAAAACACAATATACGCTTACAAATAGTGCACCATCCACAAAAGACTCCCTTTTTCATGACAAAGAAGAAAAAAAGAAAAAAAAAGGACACCCCCCCGGGCCGCGGGACAAATTATTAAGCGTTGACCGGTCCGCGGTTACAAAAAGGTTAATTACCATCACATTATAATACAGCTAAGTAATATTAATTATGATACAGGTGAGTAATACTTGTTATCAACAATCATATCATAATACAGCTAAGTAATATTAATTATGATACAGGTGAGTAATACTTGTTATCAACAATCATATGGTATGACACAGGTGAGTAATACCCGTTATAATACAGGTGAGTAACACTCATTAACTACTGTCGCATTATGATGCAGCTGAGTAATACTCATTATGATACAAGTGAGTAATACTCATTATTTACTATCACATCATAATACAGCTAAGTAATATTAATTATGATACAGGTGAGTAATACTTGTTATCAACAATCACATGGTATGACACGGGTGAGTAATACCCGTTATAATACAGGTGAGTAACACTCATTAACTACTGTCACATTATGATGCAGCTGAGTAATACTCATTATGATACAAGTGAGTAATACTCATTATTTACCATCACATCATAATACAGCTAAGTAATATTAATTATGATACAGGTGAGTAATACTTGTTATCAACAATCACATGGTATGACACAGGTGAGTAATACCCGTTATAATACAGGTGAGTAACACTCATTAACTACTGTCACATTATGATGCAGCTGAAATTATTAAGCGTTGACCGGTCCGCGGTTACAAAAAGGTTGGGGACCACTGTTTTAGAGTACTTTATGGGCTCAGTAGTGTACTCGCATTAGCTGTGTTGTTAGCCACCTCCGACTTGCCATATTTTACGATTTAGAATGCATAAAATAAACAACACGGGCAGGATTGCGTCGATCTCTTTGCTCGTTACGTCAACCGAGAGGGACAAAGCCAGAAATGTACCGGCGAGGTCGGCTAAGTCGAGGTACCACTCAAGTCCTAATCGTGTCCCGTGTCGCAGGCCCGAGGTCGAGCCCGAGCCAAGGACAGCGTTTACATCGTGATCGAGGTGAAAGGCTCCGGCGTGACGGAGAAGGAGTCCGTCAACGAGTACCGCAAGGACCTGATGACCGAGGCCACGGCCAGAATCCGACAGTTGAGTCCCGACGACTACAACAAGAAGGTACCCACTCGTCTCCGGCGTGTCGGCTCCTTCAACCATCTCCGGCTTTCCTCTCTCCCCCAGATCAAAGAGTTCCAACTCCAGGCCATCCTGGAAGATAAGATGAAGAAGACAAAGTCGCAGCAGAAAGGCAAGAAGCTGGCGGAGCCGTCGGAAGTGGAGCTGAGCTGCAGGAAGTGCAGCAAGTTGGTGTGCAAGGGCGACGACATCCAGATCATCGAAGGCATGCACCGCGTCAACGTGTCCCCGCACTTCAGGTGGGCCTCGCTTGCTATGTCACCTGTGTCCACCAGGTGGGGACTTCTGACCTTTCAGGTGCTGCCATCCATTATTGCACAAAACCCAAATCTGGTAAAGTTGTCACGTTGTGTAAATGGTAAATACAAACCCCGTTTCCATATGAGTTGGGAAATTGCGTTACATGTAAATATCAACGGAATATAATGATTTGCAAATCCTTTTCAACCCATATTCAGTTGAATATGCTACAGAGACAACATATTTGATGTGTTTTTTTTTTGCAAATAATAATGAACTTGGAATTTCATGGCTGCAACAGGTGCCAAAGTAGTTGGGAAAGGGCATGTTCACCACTGTGTTACATCACCTTTTCTTCCATAAACGTTTGGGACAACATAGTTGATGTTCAAACTCATAAACTCTATATATTTTTTTGCAAATAATAATTAACTTAGAATTTCATGGCTGCAACACATGCCAAAGTAGTTGGGAAAGGGCATGTTCACCACTGTGTTACATCACCTTTTCTTTTAGGGAACTGAGGAAACTAGTTGTTGAAGCTTTGAAAGTGGAATTCTTTCCCGTTCTTGTTTTATGTAGAGCTTCAGTCCTTCAACAGTCCGGGGTCTCCGCTGTCCTATTTTACGCTTGATAATGCGCCACACATTTCTGACGGGAGACAGGTCTGGACTGCAGCCGGGCCAGGAAAGTACCCGCACTCTTTTACTACGAAGCCATGCTGTTGTAACACGTGGCTTGGCATTGTCTTGCTGAAATAAGCAGGGGCGTCCATGATAAAGTGGCTTGGATGACAACAAATGTTGCTCCAAAAGCTGTATGTACCTTTCAGCATTAATGGTGCCTTCACAGATGTGTAAGTTACCCATGCCTTGGGCACCAATACACCCCCATACCTTCACACATGCTGGTTTTTTAACTTTGCTTCAAAAACAGTCTGGATGGTTCGCTTTCCCTTTGGTCTGGATGACACAATGTCAAGTATTTCCAAAAACAATTTGAAATCTGGACTCGTCGGACCACAGAACGCTTTTCCACTTTGCATCAGTCCATCTTAGATGATCTCGGGCCCAGAGAAGCCGGCGACGTTTCTGGGTGTTGTTGATAAATGGCTTTGGCTTTGCTTGGTAGAGTTTTAACTCACACTTACAGATGTAGCGACCAACTGTAGTTACTGACAGTGGGTTTCTGAAGTGTTCCTGAGACCCATGTGGTGATATCCTTTACACACTGATGTGGCTTTTTGATGCCGTACCGCCTGCGGGATCCAAGGTGCGTGATATCATGGCTCACGTGCAGTGATTTCTCCAGATTCTCTGAACATTTTGATGATATTGCGGAGCGTAGATGGTGAAATCCCCAAAATTCCTTGCAATAGCCGGTTGAGAAATGTTGCTCTTAAACAATTTGACGAATTGACAAAGTGGTGACCCTCGCCCCGTCCTTGTTTGTGAATGAGTGAACATTTCATGGAAGCTGCTTTTATAGCCAATCATGGCACCCACCTGTTCCCAATTAGCCTGCACACCTGTGGCATGTTCCAAATAAGTCTTTGATGAGCATTCCTCAACTTTTCTCAGTCTTTTTTGCCACTCGTGCCAGCTTTTTTGAAACATGTCGCAGGCATCAAATTCCAAACGAGCTAAGATTTGCAAAAAATAACAAAGGTTTCCAGTTGGAATATTTGGGTAATATTTGGAGGTGTGACTGTCCTTACCGCACTTTCTGCAAAGCATTCTGAAATGCAACCAAACATTCCTTGCAGTGAACTTTACATCCGGAAAGGAAACTCGGCTCTTGCAAAACGTCTTCTGGACTACGAGACCAACGGCACCGTCGCATGCAAGAACTGTGGCCAGGTAGGACCAGTTCTAGATTTGTACTCAGTCCAGTTGCAAGTTTGTTCCACTTGAAGACTTGTTCTTACTTCTTCTATTCCTCTTTCCTGAGACATAACCATTCAGAGTTTGATATTACAGTGACGTTACGGTAATGTTACTGTAACATTAAAGTAATGATACAGTAACATTATAGACATGTGACTGTGACGTTACAGTCCATCCATCCATCCATTTTCTACCGCTTATTCCCTTTTTTGGGGCTGCGGGGGGCGGAAGGCGGGGTACACCCTGGACAAGTTGCCATCTCATCACATGTTACAGTAACATGATTGTAATGTTACAGTAACCTTCCAGTGACGTTATAGTAATGTTACAGAAATATCACAGTAATGTCTCAGTAACATTAGAGTAACGTTACAGTACCTTTACTGTATAGTTCCAGTATCCATACAGTGACGTTATAGTAGTGTTTCAGAAATATAACAGTAATGTCACGGTAACATTACAGTAACTGTACAGTTATGTTACAGAATTGTTATAGTGCTGTTACAGTTATGTTACGGTAAACTCACAGTAATGTTACAGTAACTTCAAAGGTACATCACAGTAATGTAGCAGTAACGTTACAGTTATGTTAAGGTAATGTTAAAGTTATTTTATAGTAATGACACAGTAGCTGTACAGGAATGTCACAGTAACATTAGAGTAACATTACAATACCATTATTGTAATGTTACAGTAACCTTACAGTGACATTATAGTAATGTTACCGAAATGTAACAGTGATGTCACAGTAACATTACAGTAACGGTACAGTTATGTTACAGAAATGTTATAGTGCCGTTACAGTTATGTGTATGGTAAAATCACAGTAATGTTACAGTAATATAACAGTAATGTTACAGTAACTTTAAAGGTACATCACAGTAATGTCACAGTAACGTTACAGTTATGTTACGGTTATGTTACAGTTATGTTACAGTAATGTTACAGTAATGTTAAAGTTATTTTACAGTTATGTCACAGTAGCTGTACAGGAATGTCACAGTAACATTAGAGTAACATTACAATACCATCATTGTAATGTTACAGTAACCTTACAGTGACGTTATAGTAATGTTACAGAAATATCACAATAATGTCACAGTAACATTACAGTAACGGTACAGTTATGTTACAGAAATGTTATAGTACTGTTACAGTTCCGTTACAGTAAAATCACAGTAGTGTTACAGTAATATAACAGTAATGTTACAGTAATATAACAGTAATGTTACAGTAACGTTAAAGGTACATAAAAGTAATGGCACAGTAACGTTACAGTTATGTTACAGTAAAAGTACAGTCATGTGACAGTAATGTTAAAGTTATTTTACAGTAATGTCACAGTAGCTGTACATACAGGAATGCCACAGTAACATTAGAGTGATGCCACAGTACCTTTACTGTATTGGTACAGTAACCTTACAGTGACGTTAGAGTAGTGTTACAGAAATATAACAGTAATGTCACAGTAACAGTACAGTTATGTTACATGAATGTTACCGAAATGTTATAGTACCATTACAGTTATGTTACAGTAAAATCACAGTAATGTTACAGTAACGCCACAGTACCATTACTGTATTGGTACAGTAACCTTACAGTGACGTTAGAGTAGTGTTACAGAAATATAACAGTAATGTCACAGTAACAGTACAGCTATGTTACATGAATGTTACAAAAATGTTATAGTACCATTACAGTTATGTTACAGTAAAATCACAGTAATGTTACAGTAATATAACCATAATGTTACAGTAGCGTTAAAGGTACATAACAGTAGTGTCACAGTAATGTTACAGTTATGTTACAGTAACATTACAGTAATGGTAAATTTACTTTACAGTAATGTCACAGCAGCTGTACATACAGGAATGTCACAGTAACATTAGAGTAATGTTACAGTACCATTAGTGTATTGTTTCAGTAACCTTACAGTGAGGTTATAGTAATGTTACAGAAATATAACAGTAGTTTCACAGTAACATTACAGTAACAGTGCAGTTATGTTACAGAAATGTTATAATACCGTTACAATTATGTAACAATAAAACCACAGTAATGTTACAGTAATATAACAGTAATGTTACAGTAATATAACAGTAATATTCAAGGCACATAGCAGTATTGTCACAGTAACATTACAGTTATGTTACAGTAACATTCTAGTAATTTTACAGTAATGTTAAAGTTATTTTACAGTGATGTCATAGTAACTGTACAGCAATGTCACAGTAACATTATAGTAACGTTACAGTACCATTACTGTAATGTTACAGTAACCTTAGTTTGAGTTCAACATGAGTAAAATATTGTACATGTCTACAATAGTTTTTATAGAAGTTGAAATAGTACGTGCAGTTTGAGTTCTAATGTAGTAAAATATTGTATGTGACCATAATAGTTTTCATTGAAGTTTAAATAGTACGTGCAGTTTGAGTTCTAAAGTTGTAAAATATTGTGTGTCCATATTTGTTTTTATGAAAGTTGAAATAGTACGTGCAGTTTGAGTTCTAAAGAAGTGAAATAACACATGTGTCTATAATGTTTTTTATTGAAGTTGAAATAGTACGTGTAGTTTGAGTTCGAAACAAGTAAAATAGTGTGTGCGTCCATAATTGTTTTTATTGAAGTTAAAATTGTGCATGCAGTTTGAGTTTAAAGTAGTAAACTATTGTTTATGTCCATAATATTTTTTTATAGAAGTTGAAATAGTACGTGCAGTTTGAGTTCTAAACAAGTAAAATTATGTATGTGTCCATAATTGTTTTTATCGAAGTTAGAATTGTACGTGCAGTTTGAGTTCCAAAGTAGTAAAATATTGTATGTGACCATAATAGTTTTTATAGAAGTTGAAATAGTACGTGCAGTTTGAGTTCTAATGTAGTAAATTATTGTACGTGTCTACAATAGTTTTTATAGAAGTTGAAATAGTACGTGCAGTTTGAGTTCTAATGTAGTAAAATATTGTATATGACCATAATATTTTTTTATAGAAGTTGAAATAGTACGTGCAGTTTGAGTTCTAAACAAGTAAAATTATTTATGTGTCCATAATTGTTTTTATCGAAGTTAGAATTGTACGTGCAGTTTGAGTTCCAAAGTAGTAAAATATTGTATGTGACCATAATAGTTTTTATAGAAGTTGAAATAGTACGTGCAGTTTGAGTTCTAATGTAGTAAATTATTGTACGTTTCTAGAATAGTTTTTATAGAAGTTGAAATAGTACGTGCAGTTTGAGTTCTAATGTAGTAAAATATTGTATGTGACCACAATAGTTTTTATAGAAATTGAATTAGTGCGTGCAGTTTAAATTCTAAAGTTGTAAAATATTGTGTGTGTCCATATTTGTTTTTATAAAAGTTGAAATAGTACGTGGAGTTTGAGTTCTAAACTAGTAAAATAACATATGAGTCCATAATGTTTTTTATTGAAGTTAAAATAGTATGTGCAATTTGAGTTCTGAGGTAGTAATATAATGTATTTGTCTACAATTGTTTTTATAGAAGTTGAAATAGTACGTGCAGTTTGAGTTCTAAACTAGTAAAATAACATGTGTCCATAATGTTTTTTATTGAAGTTACAATAGTATGTGCAATTTGAGTTCTGAGGTAGTAATATAATTTATTTGTCTACAATTGTTTTTATAGAAGTTGAAATAGTACGTGCAGTTTGAGTTCTAAACTAGTAAAATAACATATGTGTCCATAATGTTTTTTATTGAAGTTAAAATAGTATGTGCAATTTGAGTTCTGAGGTAGTAATATAATGTATTTGTCTACAATTGTTTTTATAGAGGTTGAAATAGTACGTGCAGTTTGAGTTCTAAACTAGTAAAATAACATGTGTCCATAATGTTTTTTATTGAAGTTACAATAGTATGTGCAATTTGAGTTCTGAGGTAGTAATATAATGTATTTGTCTACAATTGTTTTTATAGAAGTTGAAATAGTACGTGCAGTTTGAGTTCTAAACTAGTAAAATAACATATGTGTCCATAATGTTTTTTATTGAAGTTAAAATAGTATGTGCAATTTGAGTTCTGAGGTAGTAATATAATGTATTTGTCTACAATTGTTTTTATAGAAGTTGAAATAGTACGTGCAGTTTGAGTTCTAAACTAGTAAAATAACATGTGTCCATAATGTTTTTTATTGAAGTAAAAATAGTATGTGCAATTTGAGTTCTGAGGTAGTAAGATAATGTATTTGTCTACAATTGTTTTTATAGAAGTTGAAATAGTACGTGCAGTTTGAGTTCTAAACTAGTAAAATAACATGTGTCCATAATGTTTTTTATTGAAGTTAAAATAGTATGTGCAATTTGAGTTCTAAAGTAGTAAGATAACATATGTGTCCATAATAGTTTTCATAGAAGTGGAAATAGTACGTGCAGTTTGAGTTGCAAAGTAGTGAAATGTGGTGTGGTTGCAGACCTGGGGCTCCATGATGGTGTACCGCAGCATCGACTGTCCTTGCCTGCAGCTAAAGAACTTGGTGGTAAGCATGGGAGACAAGAAGATGAGTCACTTCACCAAGTGGAGCGAGCTGGCCGTCAACTTCCAGGCCTTCGACTACATCGAGCACGCCAGCTGCTTGGCCGACCACACTTTCTAGGTAAACAAAGGCTCGACTACATCGAGCACGCCAGCTGCTTGGCCGACCACACTTTCTAGGTAAACAAAGGCTCGACTACATCGAGCACGCCAGCTGCTTGGCAGACCACACTTTCTAGGTAAACAAAGGCTCAACTACATCGAGCACGCCAGCTACTTGGCCGACCACACTTTCTAGGTAAACAAAGTCTCGACTACATCGAGCACGCGGGCTGCTTGGCCGACCACACTTTCTAGGTAAACAAAGTCTCGACTACATCGAGCACGCCAGCTGCTTGGCCGACCACACTTTCTAGGTAAACAAAGTCTCGACTACATCGAGCACGCCAGCTGCTTGGCCGACCACACTTTCTAGGTAAACAAAGTTTCGACTACATCGAGCACGCCAGCTGCTTGGCCGACCACACTTTCTAGGTAAACAATGTCTCGACTACATCAAGCACGCCAGCTGCTTGGCCGACCACACTTTCTAGGTGAACAAAGTCTCGACTACATCGAGCACGCCAGCTGCTTGGCCGACCACACTCTCTAGGTAAACAAAGTCTTGACTACATCGAGCACGCCAGCTGCTTGGCCGACCACACTCTCTAGGTAAACAAAGGCTCGACTACATCGAGCACGCCAGCTGCTTGGCCGACCACACTTTCTAGGTAAACAAAGGCTCGACTACATCGAGCACGTGGGCTGCTTGGCCGACCACACTTTCTAGGTAAACAAAGTCTCGACTACATCGAGCACGCCAGCTGCTTGGCCGACCACACTTTCTAGGTAAACAAAGTCTCGACTACATCGAGCACGCCAGCTGCTTGGCCGACCACACTTTCTAGGTAAACAAAGTTTCGACTACATCGAGCACGCCAGCTGCTTGGCCGACCACACTTTCTAGGTAAACAAAGTCTCGACTACATCGAGCACGCCAGCTGCTTGGCCGACCACACTTTCTAGGTAAACAAAGTCTCGACTACATCGAGCACGCCAGCTGCTTGGCCGACCACACTTTCTAGGTAAACAAAGGCTCGACTACATCGAGCACGCCAGCTGCTTGGCCGACCACACTTTCTAGGTAAACAAAGGCTCGACTACATCGAGCACGTGGGCTGCTTGGCCGACCACACTTTCTAGGTAAACAAAGTCTCGACTACATCGAGCACGCCAGCTGCTTGGCCGACCACACTTTCTAGGTAAACAAAGTCTCGACTACATCGAGCACGCCAGCTGCTTGGCCGACCACACTTTCTAGGTAAACAAAGTTTCGACTACATCGAGCACGCCAGCTGCTTGGCCGACCACACTTTCTAGGTAAACAAAGTCTCGACTACATCGAGCACGCCAGCTGCTTGGCCGACCACACTTTCTAGGTAAACAAAGTCTCGACTACATCGAGCACGCCAGCTGCTTGGCCGACCACACTTTCTAGGTAAACAAAGTCTCGACTACATCGAGCACGCCAGCTGCTTGGCCGACCACACTTTCTAGGTAAACAAAGACTCGACTACATCGAGCACGCCAGCTGCTTGGCCGACCACACTTTCTAGGTAAACAAAGACTCGACTACATCGAGCACGCCAGCTGCTTGGCCGACCACACTTTCTAGGTAAACAAAGACTCGACTACATCGAGCACGCCAGCTGCTTGGCAGACCACACTTTCTAGGTAAACAAAGGCTCGACTACATCGAGCACGCCAGCTGCTTGGCAGACCACACTTTCTAGGTAAACAAAGGCTCAACTACATCGAGCACGCCAGCTACTTGGCCGACCACACTTTCTAGGTAAACAAAGTCTCGACTACATCGAGCACGCGGGCTGCTTGGCCGACCACACTTTCTAGGTAAACAAAGACTCGACTACATCGAGCACACGGGCTGCTTGGCCGACCACACTTTCTAGGTAAACAAAGGCTCAACTACATCGAGCACGCCAGCTACTTGGCCGACCACACTTTCTAGGTAAACAAAGTCTCGACTACATCGAGCACGCGGGCTACTTGGCCGACCACACTTTCTAGGTAAACAAAGTCTCGACTACATCGAGCACACGGGCTGCTTGGCCGACCACACTTTCTAGGTAAACAAAGTCTCGACTACATCGAGCACGCCAGCTGCTTGGCCGACCACACTTTCTAGTTAAACAAAGTCTCGACTACATCGAGCACGCCAGGTGCTTGGCCGACCACACTTTCTAGGTAAACAAAGGCTCGACTACATCGAGCACGCGGGCTGCTTGGCCGACCACAGTTTCTAGGTAAACAAAGTCTCGACTACATCGAGCACGCCAGCTGCTTGGCCGACCACACTTTCTAGGTAAACAAAGTCTCGACTACATCGAGCACGCCAGCTGCTTGGCCGACCACACTTTCTAGGTAAACAAAGTCTCGACTACATCGATCACGCCAGCTGCTTGGCCGACCACACTTTCTAGGTAAACAAAGGCTCGACTACATCGAGCACGCCAGCTGCTTGGCCGACCACACTTTCTAGGTAAACAAAGTCTCGACTCCATCGAGCACGCCAGCTGCTTGGCCGACCACACTTTCTAGGTAAACAAAGTCTCGACTACATCGAGCACGCCAGCTGGTTGGCCGACCACACTTTCTAGGTAAACAAAGTCTCGACTGCATCGAGCACGCCAGCTGCTTGGCCGACCACGCTTTCTAGGTAAACAAAGTCTCGACTACATCGAGCACGCGGGCTGCTTGGCCGACCACACTTTCTAGGTAAACAAAGGCTCGACTACATCGAGCACGCCAGCTGCTTGGCCGACCACACTTTCTAGGTAAACAAAGGCTCGACTACATCGAGCACGCCGGCTGCTTGGCCGACCACACTTTCTAGGTAAACAAAGTCTCGACTACATCGAGCACGCCGACTGCTTGGCCGACCACACAATATAGGTAAACAAAGTCTCGACTACATCGAGCACGCCAGCTGCTTGGCCGACCACACTTTCTAGGTAAACAAAGTCTCGACTACATCGAGCACGCCAGCTGCTTGGCCGACCACACTTTCTAGGTAAACAAAGTCTCGACTACATCGAGCACGCCAGCTGCTTGACCGACCACACTTTCTAGGTAAACAAAGTCTCGACTACATCGAACACGCGGGCTGCTTGGCCGACCACGCTTTCTAGGTAAACAAAGTCTCGACTACATCGAGCACGCCAGCTGCTTGGCCGACCACACTTTCTAGGTAAACAAAGTCTCGACTGCATCGAGCACGCCAGCTGCTTGGCCGACCACGCTTTCTAGGTAAACAAAGTCTCGACTACATCGAGCACGCCGGCTGCTTGGCCGACCACACAATCTAGGTAAACAAAGACTCGACTACATCGAGCACGCCGGCTGCTTGGCCGACCACACTTTCTAGGTAAACAAAGTCTCGACTACATCGAGCACGCGGGCTGCTTGGCCGACCACACTTTCTAGGTAAACAAAGGCTCGACTACATCGAGCACGCCAGCTGCTTGGCCGACCACACTTTCTAGGTAAACAAAGGCTCGACTACATCGAGCACGCCAGCTGCTTGGCCGACCACACTTTCTAGGTAAACAAAGGCTCGACTACATCGAGCACGCCGGCTGCTTGGCCGACCACACTTTCTAGGTAAACAAAGTCTCGACTACATCGAGCACGCCGACTGCTTGGCCGACCACACAATATAGGTAAACAAAGTCTCGACTACATCGAGCACGCCAGCTGCTTGGCCGACCACACTTTCTAGGTAAACAAAGTCTCGACTACATCGAGCACGCCAGCTGCTTGGCCGACCACACTTTCTAGGTAAACAAAGTCTCGACTACATCGAGCACGCCAGCTGCTTGACCAACCACACTTTCTAGGTAAACAAAGTCTCGACTACATCGAACACGCGGGCTGCTTGGCCGACCACACTTTCTAGGTAAACAAAGTCTTGACTACATCGAGCACGCCAGCTGCTTGGCCGACCACACTTTCTAGGTAAACAAAGTCTCGACTACATCGAGCACGCCAGCTGCTTGGCCGACCACACTTTCTAGGTAAACAAAGTCTCGACTCCATCGAGCACGCCAGCTGCTTGGCAGACCACACTTTCTAGGTAAACAAAGTCTCGACTACATCGAGCACGCCAGCTGCTTGGCCGACCACACTTTCTAGGTAAACAAAGTCTCGACTGCATCGAGCACGCCAGCTGCTTGGCCGACCACACTTTCTAGGTAAAAAAAGTCTCGACTACATCGAGCATGCCGGCTGCTTGGCCGACCACACAATCTAGGTAAACAAAGACTCGACTACATCGAGCATGCCGGCTGCTTGGCCGACCACACTTTCTAGGTAAACAAAGTCTCGACTACATCGAGCACGCGGGTTGCTTGGCCGACCACACTTTCTAGGTAAACAAAGTCTCGACTACATCGAGCACGCGGGTTGCTTGGCCGACCACACAATCTAGGTAAACAAAGACTCGACTACATCGAGCATGCCGGCTGCTTGGCCGACCACACTTTCTAGGTAAACAAAGTCTCGACTACATCGAGCACGCGGGTTGCTTGGCCGACCACACTTTCTAGGTAAACAAAGGCTCGGCTACATCGAGCACGCCAGCTGCTTGGCCGACCACACTTTCTAGGTAAACAAAGGCTCGACTACATCGAGCACGCGGGTTGCTTGGCCGACCACACTTTCTAGGTAAACAAAGGCTCGACTACATCGAGCACGCCAGCTGCTTGGCCGACCACACTTTCTAGGTAAACAAAGGCTCGACTACATCGAGCACGCCAGCTGCTTGGCCGACCACACTTTCTAGGTAAACAAAGTCTCGACTACATCGAGCACGCGGGTTGCTTGGCCGACCACACTTTCTAGGTAAACAAAGGCTCGGCTACATCGAGCACGCCAGCTGCTTGGCCGACCACACTTTCTAGGTAAACAAAGGCTCGACTACATTGAGCACGCCGGCTGCTTGGCCGACCACACTTTCTAGGTAAACAAAGTCTCGACTACATCGAGCACGCCGGCTGCTTGGCCGACCACACTTTCTAGGTAAACAAAGTCTCGACTACGTCGAGCACGCCAGCTGCTTGGCCGACCACACTTTCTAGGTAAACAAAGTCTCGACTACATCGAGCACGCCAGCTGCTTGGCCGACCACACTTTCTAGGTAAACAAAGGCTCGACTACATCGAGCACGCGGGTTGCTTGGCCGACCACACTTTCTAGGTAAACAAAGGCTCGACTACATCGAGCACGCCAGCTGCTTGGCCGACCACACTTTCTAGGTAAACAAAGGCTCGACTACATCGAGCACGCCAGCTGCTTGGCCGACCACACTTTCTAGGTAAACAAAGTCTCGACTACATCGAGCACGCGGGTTGCTTGGCCGACCACACTTTCTAGGTAAACAAAGGCTCGGCTACATCGAGCACGCCAGCTGCTTGGCCGACCACACTTTCTAGGTAAACAAAGGCTCGACTACATTGAGCACGCCGGCTGCTTGGCCGACCACACTTTCTAGGTAAACAAAGTCTCGACTACATCGAGCACGCGGGTTGCTTGGCCGACCACACTTTCTAGGTAAACAAAGGCTCGGCTACATCGAGCACGCCAGCTGCTTGGCCGACCACACTTTCTAGGTAAACAAAGGCTCGACTACATTGAGCACGCCAGCTGCTTGGCCGACCACACTTTCTAGGTAAACAAAGTCTCGACTACATCGAGCACGCCGGCTGCTTGGCCGACCACACTTTCTAGGTAAACAAAGTCTCGACTACGTCGAGCACGCCAGCTGCTTGGCCGACCACACTTTCTAGGTAAACAAAGACTCGACTACATCGAGCACGCCAACTGCTTGGCCGACCACACTTTCTAGGTAAACAAAGGCTCGACTACATCGAGCACGCCAGCTGCTTGGCCGACCACACTTTCTAGGTAAACAAAGGCTCGACTACATCGAGCACGCCAGCTGCTTGGCCGACCACACTTTCTAGGTAAACAAAGTCTCGACTACATCGAGCACGCGGGTTGCTTGGCCGACCACACTTTCTAGGTAAACAAAGGCTCGGCTACATCGAGCACGCCAGCTGCTTGGCCGACCACACTTTCTAGGTAAACAAAGGCTCGACTACATTGAGCACGCCGGCTGCTTGGCCGACCACACTTTCTAGGTAAACAAAGTCTCGACTACATCGAGCACGCCGGCTGCTTGGCCGACCACACTTTCTAGGTAAACAAAGTCTCGACTACGTCGAGCACGCCAGCTGCTTGGCCGACCACACTTTCTAGGTAAACAAAGTCTCGACTACATCGAGCACGCCAGCTGCTTGGCCGACCACACTTTCTAGGTAAACAAAGGCTCGACTACATCGAGCACGCGGGTTGCTTGGCCGACCACACTTTCTAGGTAAACAAAGGCTCGACTACATCGAGCACGCCAGCTGCTTGGCCGACCACACTTTCTAGGTAAACAAAGGCTCGACTACATCGAGCACGCCAGCTGCTTGGCCGACCACACTTTCTAGGTAAACAAAGTCTCGACTACATCGAGCACGCGGGTTGCTTGGCCGACCACACTTTCTAGGTAAACAAAGGCTCGGCTACATCGAGCACGCCAGCTGCTTGGCCGACCACACTTTCTAGGTAAACAAAGGCTCGACTACATTGAGCACGCCGGCTGCTTGGCCGACCACACTTTCTAGGTAAACAAAGTCTCGACTACATCGAGCACGCGGGTTGCTTGGCCGACCACACTTTCTAGGTAAACAAAGGCTCGGCTACATCGAGCACGCCAGCTGCTTGGCCGACCACACTTTCTAGGTAAACAAAGGCTCGACTACATTGAGCACGCCAGCTGCTTGGCCGACCACACTTTCTAGGTAAACAAAGTCTCGACTACATCGAGCACGCCGGCTGCTTGGCCGACCACACTTTCTAGGTAAACAAAGTCTCGACTACGTCGAGCACGCCAGCTGCTTGGCCGACCACACAATCTAGGTAAACAAAGGCTCGACTACATCGAGCACGCCAGCTGCTTGGCCGACCACACTTTCTAGGTAAACAAAGACTCGACTACATCGAGCACGCCAACTGCTTGGCCGACCACACTTTCTAGGTAAACAAAGTCTCGACTACATCGAGCACGCCGGCTGCTTGGCCGACCACACTTTCTAGGTAAACAAAGGCTCGACAACGCTTTTATTCAGACATACATTTATGTCTGCCAATCATCAACGACTGTGCTACACTCAAGGAAAAGTGCTAAAATCCACATCAAAATCAGGATTTTAGGGAAAGTAAATAAAAAAAAAAACTTTGATAAATTTATGATTGTGATTTATGTTAGGCCAGCAGCTTCTCCATATTTTCTTGCATAAATGTCCCCCGTGCGTCAACTCTCAATTCCACCTTTGAACTTTTATTTTTGTAGTTTTTTTTAAAATCATTTTTATGCCAAATTATATTTTGCAACGGATGCAATGGAACGGTGAGTTGTTGTCAAATTTTATGAAAATATAAACGTGTAATAAAATGTTCATGATAAAAAAGAAACTTCCAGATGTCTGATGTTGTACAAAAATACGGTAGTTTTATGAAGTTGCGTACTGTAATGATAATGCTGCTACGGTACTTCCTGTGAGCGGCCTCTCTGTCAAACACACCATCAGCAGCTTCTTCATACTTTCTTGAATAAATGTCCCCCATTAAAGAATTCTTGACTGGCGTTATTTGACTGGTTTCATAGTCATGGTGCGGTTTGTACAAAACAAAACGACTTACATATAATGACATACATGAACGTGATTATGAACGGGATGATGTACGTGATTATGAACATCATCATGACCGTGATCATGAACAGGATCATGAACGTGATTATGAACGTGATCATGAACATCATCATGAACGTGATCATGAACGGGATCATGAACGTGATTATGAACATTATCATGAACTTAATTATGAACGTGTTTATGAACGTCATCATGGACGTGATCATGAACCTGATCATGAATGTACGTGATTTTTAACATAATTTTGAACATGATTAGGAACATGATTATGAACATAATTATGAATGTGATCATGATCTTGAATGTGTTCATAAACGTGATCATGAACGTCATCATGAACAGGATCATGAACGTAATATTGAACGTGATTATGAACATAATCTTGAACTTGATCATGAACGTGATTATGAACATCATCATGAATGGGATCATGAACTTAATTATGAACGTGTTTATGAACGTCATCATGGACGTGATCATGAACTTGATCATGAACGTAATCATGAACGTGATCATAAACGTGATTATGAACGGGATGATGTACGTGATTATGAACATCATCATGACCGTGATCATGAACAGGATCATGAACGTGATTATGAACGGGATCATGAACATCATCATGAATGGGATCATGAACGTGATTATGAACATTATCATGAACTTAATTATGAACGTGTTTATGAACGTCATGGACGTGATCATGAACCTGATCATGAATGTACGTGATTTTTAACATCATTTTGAACATGAATTTGAACATAATTAGGAACATGATTATGAACATAATTATGAATGCGATCATGAACATGATCTTGAATGTGTTCATAAACGTGATCATGAACGTGATCATGACCGGGATCATGAACGTAATTTTGAACCTGATTATGAACATCATCATGAACGTGATCATGGACGTGCTTATGAACGTGATCATAAACGTGATCATAAACTTGATCATGAACGGGATTATGAACGTAATCATGAACGTGATCATAAACGTGATTATGAACGTGATTTTGAACATGATTATGAACATGAATTTCAACATGATTAGGAATCATGTATGTGATTATCAACATGATTGTGAACATGATTATGAACGTGATCATGGACTTGATCATAAACGTGATCATAAACGTGTTTATGAACATCATCATGGACGTGATTATGAACTTGATCATGAACGTACATGATTTTGAACATGATTATTAACATGAATTTGAACATGAGTAGGAACATGATTATGAACATCATGAACGTGATCATGAATGTGATTATGAACATCATCATGGATGTTATGAATGTGATCATGAACTTAATTATGAACGTGTTTATGAACGTCATCATGGGCATGATTATGAACATGATCATGAACTTTATCATGAACGTATGTGATTTTGAACATTATGAACTTGAATTTGAACCTGATTAGGAACATGATTATGAACATCATCATGAATGTGATCTGGAACTTAATTATGAACGTGTTCATGAACATGTTTATGAACGTCATCATGGGCATGATTACGAATGTGATCATGAACGTAATATTGAACGTGATTATGAACATAATCTTGAACTTGATCATGAACGTGATTATGAACATCATCATGAACGTGATCATGAACTTAATTATGAACGTGTTTATGAACGTCATGGACGTGATCATGAACTTGATCATGAACGTAATCATGAACGGGATTATGAACGTAATCATGAACGTGATCATAAACGTGATTATGAACGGGATGATGTACGTGATTATGAACATCATCATGACCGTGATCATGAACAGGATCATGAACGTGATTATGAACGTGATCATGAACATCATCATGAATGGGATCATGAACGTGATTATGAACATTATTATGAACTTAATTATGAACGTGTTTATGAACGTCATGGACGTGATCATGAACCTGATCATGAACGTACGTGATTTTTAACATAATTTTGAACATGAATTTGAACATAATTAGGAACATGATTATGAACATAATTATGAATGTGATCATGAACATGATCTTGAATGTGTTCATAAACGTGATCATGAACGTCATGAACGGGATCATGAACGTAATATTGAACGTGATTATGGACATAATCTTGAACTTGATCATGAACGTGATTATGAACATCATCATGAACGTGATCATGAACTTAATTATGAACGTGTTTATGAACCTCATCATGGACGTGATCATGAACGTACGTGATTTTTAACATGATTATGAACATGAATTTGAACATAATTAGGAACATGATTATAAACATAATTATGAATGTGATGATGAACATGATCTTGAATGTGTTCATAAACGTGATCATGAACGTCATCATGGACGGGATCATGAACATAATCTTGAACTTGATCATGAACGTGATTATGAACATCATCATGAACGTGATCATGAACTTAATTATGAACGTGTTTATGAACGTCATCATGGACGTGATCATGAACTTGATCATGAACGGGTTTATGAACGTATTCATGAACGTGATCATAAACGTGATTATGAACGTGATTTTGAACATGATTATGAACATGAATTTGAACATGATTAGGCATCATGTATGTGATTATGAACATGATTGTGAACATGATTGTGAACATGTTTATGAACGTGATCATAAACGCGATCATAAACGTGTTTATGAACATCATCATGGACGTGATTATGAACTTGATCATGAACTTGATCATGAACGTACATGATTTTGAACATGATTATTAACATGAATTTGAACATGAGTAGGAACATGATTATGAACATCATGAACGTGATCATGAATGTGATTATGAACATCATCATGGATGTTATCATGAATGTGATCATGAACTTTAAACACCTCGGTCAATCCGGTGTAGGGAGCCTGCAGCTTGCTGGTGTGCCCATACAGGGCGATGCTTTTTAGGCTCTTCAGCAAGCCCAGCCACCCATGCAGGTGCTGGCTGATGTTGCCTTCGAAGCCCCCCACAATGGTTACTGGGACTTCCTAGATCAGCAGCGGCCAAAGGATTCTCGGCAGGATGCCATGCTGGTATATCCAAGCCTTGAACTTCCCGGGGAGGCACGACTGATGATATCCATCCATCCATCTTCTACCGCTTGTGCCGGGGGGGTCTCTGGAGCCTATCTCAGCTGAGTTTCGGGAGGAAATCTTAGTACACTCTGGCCAAGTCACCACCTCATCACAGGGCCAACACAGATAGACAGACAACATTCACACACTAGGGACCATTTAGTGTTGCCAATCAACCTATCCCCAGGTGCATGTCTTTGGAGGTGGGAGGGGCCTATCCCCAGGTGTATGTCTTTGGAAGTGGGAGGGGCCTATCCCCAGGTGCATGTCTTTGGAGGTGGGAGGAAGCCGGAGTACCCGGAGGGAACCCACGCAGTCACGGGGAGAACATGCAAACTCCACTCAGAAAGTTCCAGAGCCCGGGATTGAACTCAGGACCTTCGTATTGTGAGGCAGACACACTAACCCCTCTCGCACCATGCTGCCCGACGGCTGATATCTGATATCTGATATATATATATATGTGTGTGTGTGTGTGTGTGTGTGTGTGTGTGTGTGTGTGTGTGTGTGTGTATGTATGTATGTATGTATCTATGTATGTATGTATATATATATATATATATATATATATATATATATATATATATATATATATATATATATATATATATACATATATGTATATGTATATATTAGGAGAGTTCCCTCAGGAAAATCTTAACCCCAAAAATATTAATAATATATTATTAATTAATAATAATAACTTAATAATAATAATTTTAAAAAATGCTATATATATGTATATATATATATATATATATATATATATATATATATATATAAAATTAAGTCCTCACAAAAGTCCATCCATCCATCTTCTTCCGCTTATCCGAGGTCGGGTCGCGGGGGCAACAGCCTAAGCAGGGAAACCCAGACTTCCCTTTCCCCAGCCACTTCGTCTAGCTCTTCCCGGGGGATCCCGAGGCGTTCCCAGGCCAGCCGGGAGACATAGTCTTCCCAACGTGTCCTGGGTCTTCCCCGTGGCCTCCTACCGGTTGGACGTGCCCTAAACACCTCCCTAGAGAGGCGTTCGGGTGGCATCCTGACCAGATGCCCGAATCACCTCATCTGGCTCCTCTCGATGTGAAGGAGCAGCGGCTTTACTTTGAGTTCCTCCCGGATGGCAGAGCTTCTCACCCTATCTCTAACGGAGAGACCCGCCACACGGCGGAGGAAACTCATTTGGGCCGCTTGTACCCGTGATCTTATCCTTTCGGTCATGACCCAAAGCTCATGACCATAGGTGAGGATGGGAACGTAGATCGACCGGTAAATTGAGAGCTTTGCCTTCTGGCTCAGCTCCTTCTTCACCACAACGGATCGGTACAACGTCCGCATTACTGAAGACGCCGCACCGATCCGCCTGTCGATCTCACGATCCACTCTTCCCCCACTCGTGAACAAGACTCCTAGGTACTTGAACTCCTCCACTTGGGGCAGGGTCTCCTCCCCCAACCCGGAGATGGCACTCCACCCCTTTCCGGGCGAGAACCATGGACTCGGACTTGGAGGTGCTGATTCTCATTCCGGTCGCTTCACACTCGGCTGCGAACTGATCCAGTGAGAGCTGAAGATCCCGGTCAGATGAAGCCATCAGGACCACATCGTCTGCAAAAAGCAGAGACCTAATCCTGCGGTCACCAAACCGGAACCCCTCAACGCCTTGACTGCGCCTAGAAATTCTGTTCATAAAAGTTATGAACAGAATCGGTGACAAAGGACAGCCTTGGCGGAGTCCAACCCTCACTGGAATTGTATTCGACTTACTGCCGGCAATGCGGACCAAGCTCTGGCACTGATCATACAGAGAGTGGATCACCACAATAAGACAGTCCGATACCCCATACTCTCTGAGCACTCCCCACAGGACTTCCCGAGGGACACGGTCGAATGCCTTCTCCAAGTCCACAAAGCACATGTAGACTGGTTGGGCAAACTCCCATGCACCCTCAACAACCCTGCCGAGAGTATAGAGCTGGTCCACAGTTCCACGACCAGGACGAAAACCACACTGTTCCTCCTGAATCCGAGGTTCGACTATCCGACGTAGCCTCCTCTCCAGTACACCTGAATAAACCTTACCGGGAAGGCTGAGGAGTGTGATCCCACGATAGTTGGAACACACCCTCCGGTCCCCCTTCTTAAAGAGAGGGACCACCAATCCAGAGGTACCGCCCTCCTCACAAAAGTGAATAATATTACCATATAAATATTAGTTATTATAGAAAGTCATGTAAAACTGATTTCCCTCACAGTCTCAAACTCATAATAATATTTGAAAAGCTACTTCTGTATTCTCAGCAAGTTGTGTGTGTGTGTGTGTGTGTGTGTGTGTGTGTGTGTGTGTGTGTGTGTGTGTGTGTGGGAGCAATCCAAGCATGAGCATTGCAGGCATGCGCGTGCTGAAAGAGTGTGTGAGGAATGTAACAGGAAGTGTGTGTGTGTGTGTGTGTGTGTGTGTGTGTGTGTGTGTGTGTGTGTGTGTGTGTGCGTGTGTGTGTGTGTCTGCCTCTACCACAAAGACGCAGCTCACTTTTCTTTTGTTGGAGGCTCACTTTTTTTGGATTACTGTTGGTGTTTTCTTTGGAGTACTATTTGTGTTTTCCTTGGAGTATTTTTCGTGTTTTCCTTGGACTACTATTTAGGTTTTCTTTACAGTAGTATCGGTGTTTTCTTCGGAGTACTATTTGTGTTTTCGTCGGAGTGCTGTTTGTGTTTTCTTTGCCGTGTCAGTTGTGTTTCCACTGGACTACTATTTATGTTTTCTTTGAAGTAATATTCCTGTTTTCTTTGGAGTACTATTTGTGTTTTCTTGAAATTCTTATTTGTGTTTTGTTTGAGTAGTAGTATTTGAGTATTATGGCATGTGGAGGACGTGCGCTGAGGACCATCTAAGAGGACAGCATCTGCATGATGGTGAGTAATGACTGATAGAAAGAATATGTTTAATAAGAATAATACTATAAATGATGTTTGCTGCCACAAGCAGGGCTGCAGCAAGGTGTTGTGGATGCTGCTGGGGGCCATTGTGATCATCACCTTAATAAGCATCACCGCCGTCTATCTGCGCAGTGAGTCTCTTCTCCTTTGTCATCTTTCAATCTTTTCTACTAATTGTCATTCAGTGTTTACCACTACTTATCAGTTATTGTTTTCTACTAATTGTCTTCTTTGAATGTTTGCTACTAACCGTTATTCGTTTGTTTGTGTTAATTGTCATTTATTGTTTTCTACGAATTGTTTTTAGTTGTTTTCTCTTGTCATTTATTGTTTTCTACTAACAGTCATTGATTTTTTTCTGTTAATTGTCATTTATTGTTTTGTACTAACTGTCATTCATTGTTTCTATTAATTGTCATTTATTTTTTTCTACTAATTATCTTTACTTGTTTTCTACTAACTGTCATTCATTTTTTCTATTAATTGTCATTTATTTTTTCTACTAATTGTCTTTAATTGTTTTCTCCTAATTGTCATTCATCGTTTCCTAGTAATTGTGATTATTTTCTGTTAATTTTCATTTATTGTTTTCTATCAATTGTTTTCTACCAATTCTCATCTTTCAATGTTTCTACTAATTGTTATTCAGTGTTTTCTAGTAATTGTCATCTTTGAATGTTTTCTACTAACTCTCATTCATGTTTCTATTTATTTTCATTTATTGTTTTCTACTAAATATCATAATGGTTTTCTATTAATTGTCATCTTTGAATGTTTTATATTATTGTCATTCATTGGTTTCTAATTGTCATTTATTGTTTTCTACTAATTGTTGTTCGTTGTTTTCTCTTTATTGTCATTTATTGTTTTCTACTAACAGTCTTTGATTTTTTTCTATTAATTGTCATTTATTGTTTTGTACTAACAGTCATTGATTTTTTTCTATTAATTGTCATTTATTGTTTTGTACTAACTGTCATTCATTTTTTCTATTAATTGTCATTTATTTTTTTCTACTAATTGTTTTTAATTGTTTTCTACTAACTGTAATTAATTTTTCTATTAATTGTCATTTATTTTTTTTCTACTAATTGTCTTTAATTGTTTTCTCCTAATCGTCATTCATTGTTTCCTACTAATTGTGATTATTATTTTCTGTTAATTTTCATTTATTGTTTTCTATCAATTGTTTTCTACTAATTGTCATCTTTCAATGTTTTCTACTAATTGTCTTTCAGTGTTTTCTACTACTTGTCATTTATTTTTTTCTACTAATTGTCATCTTTGAATGTTTTCTACTAACTGTTATTTGTTTGTTTCTATTAATTGTCATCCATTGTTTTCTACTAATTGTTTTTAGTTGTTTTCTCTTTATTGTCATTTATTGTTTTCTAATAACAGTCATAGATTTTTTTCTATTAATTGTCATTTATTGTTTTCTACTAACTGTCATTCATTTTTTGTATTAATTGTCATTTATTTTTCACTAATTGTCTTTACTTGTATTCTACTAACTGTCATTCATATTTTCTATTAATTATCATTTATTTTTTCTACTAATTGTCTTTAATTGTTTTCTCCTAATTGTCATTCATTGTTTCCTACTAATTGTGATTATTTTCTGTTAATTTTCATTAATTGTTTTCTATCAATTGTTTTCTACTAATTGTCATCTTTCAATGTTTTTTACTAATTGTCATTCAGTGTTTTCTACTACTTGTCATTTATTTTTTTCTACTAATTGTCATCTTTGAATGTTTTCTACTAACTGTTATTTGTTTGTTTCTATTAATTGTCATCCATTGTTTTCTATTAATTGTTTTTAGTTGTTTTCTCTTTGCCATTTATTGTTTTCTAATAACAGTCATATTTTTTTTTCTATTAATTGTCATTTATTGTTTTCTACTAACTGTCATTAATTTTTTCTATTAATTGTCACTTATTTATTTTTCACTAATTGTCTTTACTTGTTTTCTACTAACTGTCATTCATTTTTTCTATTAATTGTCATTTATTTTTTTCTACTAATTGTCTTTAATTGTTTTCCCATAGTTGTCATTCATTGTTTTCTACTAATTGTCATTATTATTTTCTGTTAATTTTCATTTATTGTTTTCTATCAATTGTCATCAATTGTTTTCTACTAATTGTCATCTTTCAATGTTTTCTACTAATTGTTATCCAGTGTTTTCTAGTTATTGTCATGTTTGAATGTTTTCTACTAACTGTCATTCATTTTTCAATTTATTTTCATTTATTGTTTTTTACTAACTGTCATAATTTTGTTCTATTAATTGTCATCTTTGAATGTTTCTATTAATTGTCATTTATTGTTTCTACTAATTGTCTTTAATTGTTTTCTACTAATTGTCATTTATTGTTTTCTACTAATTGTTTTAGTTGTTTTCTCTTTATTGTCATTTATTGTTTTCTACTAACAGTCATTGATTTTTTTTCTATTAATTGTCATTTATTGTTTTGTACTAACTGTCAATCATTTTTTCTATTAATTGTCATTTGTTTTTTTCTACTAATTGTCTTTACTTGTTTTCTACTAACTGTCATTCAGTTTTTCTATTAATTGTAATTTATTTTTTCTACTAATTGTCTTTAATTGTTTTCTACTAATTGTCATTCATTGTTTCCTACTAATTGTGATTATTTTCTGTTAATTTTCATTTATTGTTTTCTATCAATTGTTTTCTACTAAGTGTCATCTTTCAATGTTTTCTACTAATTGTTATTCAGTGTTTTCTAGTAATTGTCGTCTTTGAATGTTTTCTACTAACTGCCATTCATTTTTCTATTTATTTTCATTTATTGTTTTCTACTAACTGTCATGATTTTTTTCTATTAATTGTCATCTTTTAATGTTTTATATTAATTGTCATTCTACCGTTTTTTACTAACTGTTATTTGTTCGTTTTTATTAATTGTCATTTATTGTTTTCTCCTATTTGTTTTTAGTTGTTTTCTACTAACTGCCATTCTTTTTTTTCTACTAATTGTCTTTAATTGTTTTTTACTAACTGTCATTCATTTTTTCTATTAATTGTCATTTATTTTTTCTACTAATTGTCTTTAATTGTTTTCTACTATTTGTCATTCATTGTTTTCTAATAATTGTCATTATTATTTTCTGTTAATTTTCATTAGTTTTCTATCAATTGTTTTCTACCAATTGTCATCTTTCAATGTTTTCTACTAATTGTTATTCAGTGTTTTCTAGTAATTGTCAACTTTGAATGTTTTCTCCTAACTGTCATTCATTTTTCTATTTATTTTCATTCATTGTTTTCTACTAACTGTAATTTTTTTTCTATTAACTGTCATCTTTGAATGTTTTATATTAATTGTCATTCATTGTTTTCTACTAATTATGTATTGTTTTCTATTAATAATCATTTATTGTTTTCTACTAATCATCATCTTTGAATGTTTTCAACTGTCATTATTTTTTCTATTAATTGTCATTTATTGTTTTCTACTAACTGTCTCTAATTTGTTTGTTTACATTGTGATTTATTGTTTTCTACTAACTGTCATTAATTTTTTGTATTACTTGTCTTTTTTTTAATTAATCGTCATCCTTGAATGTTTTCTACTAACTGTTATTTATTTGTTTCTATTAATTGTCATTTATTGTTTTCTACTATTTGTTTTTAGTTTTTTTCTATTTCTTGTCATTTATTGTTTTTTACTAACTGTCATTCATGTTTTTCTACTAATTGTCTTTAATTGTTTTCTACTAACTGTCATTCATTTTTTCTATTGTCATTTATTTTTTTCTACTAATTGTCTAATTGTTTTTTACTAATTGTCATTCATTGTTTTCTAATAATTGTCATTATTATTTTCTGTTAATTTCCATTTATTGTTTTCTATCAATTGTCATCAATTGTTTTCTACTAAGTGTCATCTTTCAATGTTTCCTACTAATTGTTATTCAGTGTTTTCTAGTAATTGTCATCTTTGAATGTTTTCTACTAACTGTCATTCATGTTTCTATTTATTTTCATTTATTGTTTTCTACTAACTGTCATAATGTTTTTCTATTAATTGTCATCTTTGAATGTTTTATATTAATTGTCATTCATTGTTTTCTACTAATTGTCATTTATTGTTTTCTATTACTAATCATTTATTGTTTTCTACTAATTGTCATCTTTGAATGTTTTCAACTAACTGTCATTATTTTTTTCTATTAATTGTCATTTATTGTTTTGTATTAACTGTCTCTAATTTGTTTGTTTTCATTGTGACTTACTGTTTTCTACTAACTGTCATTAATTTTTTGTATTACTTGTCATTTATTGTTTTCTACTAATTGTCTTTAATTGTTTTCTTTTAATTGTCATTTATTGTTTTCTACTAATTGTCATTAATTGTTTTATACTAATTGCCATCTTTGAAAGTTTTCTACTAATTGTCATCTTTGAAAGTTTTCTACTAGTTGTCATTTATTGTTCTCCATTAATTGTCTTTCTTTGTTTTCTACTAACTGTCATTCATTGTTTTCTATCAAATGTCATTTATTGTTGTCTACTCTAATTGTCTTTAATTATTTTTCTATCAATTGTCACTTATTGTTTTCTACTAATCGTCATTTATTGTTTTCTTATTAATTATCATAAATTTTTTTTCTACTAATTGTCATCTTCATTCATTGTCATTCTTTGTTTTCTACTAACTGTACTTCCTAATTTCTACTAGTTGTCATCTTACAATGTTTTCTACTAATCGTCATTTATTGTTTTCCATAAATTGTCAGTCTTTGTTTTCTAATAATTCATTATTTTATGCTAATTGACATTCATTGTTTTCTAATAAACGTCATTCATCCATCCATCCGTTTTCTACCGGTTGTCCCTCTCGGGGTCACAGGGGTTGCTGGACAAGCTGCATCCTGGACAAGTTGTCATTGTTTTCTACTAATTGTCATTCATGTTTTTCTACTCGTTGTCATTTATTGTTTTCTACTGATTGTCATTATTTGTTTCTATTAATCCTCATTAATTGTTTCTACTAATTGTCATTCATTTGTTTCTACTAATCGTCATTTTTTTCCTACTAATGGTCATTCATGTTTTTCTACTCATTGTCATAAATTATTTTCTACTAATTGTCATTTATTGTTTTCGACTAATTGTCATGAAGCAGCTGCATGCATGGCCACACCCTTTGTGTTTGTCCTTCTAGCTCATGTGTTGTGTTTTTGTTGTGTCACATGTGTTGTTGTGTAACATATGTTGTGTGTTCTTCTGGCACATGTGTTGCGTTGTTGTGTCACATGTATTGTGTTGTTATATCACGTGTTGTGTTGTTGTGTCACACATATTATGTGTTGGGTTGTAGTGTCACGTGTTGTGTTGTGTCACATGTGTTGTGTTGTTATGTCACGTGTTGTGTTGTTGTGTCACATATATTATGTGTTGTGTTGTTGTGTCACATGGGTTGTGTCATATGTGTTGTATTGTTGTTGTGTCACATGTGTTTTGATGTGTCACATGTGTTGTGTTGTTGTCACATGTGTTGTGTTGTCGTGTCACATTTGTTGTGTGTTCTTCTTGCACGTGTGTTGTGTTGTAGTTTCACATATGTTATGTGTTGGGTTGTTGTCTTTTGTCACATGTGTTATGTTGTTGTTGTGTCACATGTGTTGTGTTGTTGTTTCACATGTATTGTGTTATGTCACATGTGTTGTGTTGTTGTGTTGCATATGCTATGTATTGGGTTGTTGTGTCACGTGTTGTGTTGTTGTGTCACATTTGTTGTGTGTTCTTCCTGCACATGTTTTGTATTGTAGTTTCACATATGTTATGTGTTGGGTTGTTGTGTCACATGTGTTGTGTTTTGTCACGTGTTATGTTGTTGTTGTGTCACATGTGTTGTGTTGTTGTGTCACATGTGTTGTGTTTTGTCACAATTGTTATGTTGTTGTGTCACATGCGTTGTGTTGTTATGTCACATTTGTTGTGTGTTCTTCTTGCACATGTGTTGTGTTGTTTTGTCACATATGTTATGTGTTGGGTTGTTGTGTCACATGTGTTGTGTTTTGTCACATGTGTTATGTTGTTGTTGTGTCACATGTGTTGTGTTGTGACACATGTTGGGTTGTTGTGTCACATTTGTTGTGTGTTCTTCTTGCACATGTGTCGTGTTGTTGTTTCACATGTGTTGTGTTTTGTCACATGTGTTATGTGGTTGTTGTTTCACATGTGTTGTGTTGTTGTTTCACATGTATTGTGTTATGTCACGTGTTGTGTTGTTGTGTTGCATATGTAATGTGTTGGGTTGTTGTGTCACATGTGTTGTGTTGTTGTGTCACATTTGTTGTGTGTTCTTCCTGCACATGTGTTGTGTTGTAGTTTCACATATGTTATGTGTTGGGTTGTTGTGTCACATGTGTTGTTTTGTCACGTGTTATGTTGTTGTTGTGTCACATGTATTGTGTTGTCGTGTCACATGTGTTGTGTTTTGTCACATGTGTTATGTTGTTGTTGTGTCACATGCGTTGTGTTGTTGTGTCACATTTGTTGTGTGTTCTTCTTGCACATGTGTTGTGTTGTTTTGTCACATATGTTATGTGTTGGGTTGTTGTGTCACATGTGTTGTGTTGTTGTGTCACATTTGTTGTGTGTTCTTCTTGCACATGTGTTGTGTTGTTTTGTCACATATGTGTTGGGTTGTTGTGTCACATGTGTTGTGTTTTGTCACGTGTTATGTTGTTGTTGTGTCACATGTGTTGTGTTGTGACACGTGTTGGGTTGTTGTGTCACATTTGTTGTGTTTTCTTCTTGCACATGTGTCGTGTTGTTGTTTCACATGTATTGTGTTATGTCACATGTGTTGTGTTGTTGTGTCGCATATGTTATGTGTTGGGTTGTTATGTCATATGTGTTGTGTTGTTGTCACATGTGTTGTGTTGTTGTGTCACATATGTTGTGTGTTCTTCTTGCACATGTGTTGTTGTTTCACATGTATCGCGTTGTTATGTCACATGTGTTGTGTTGTTGTGTCACATATGTTATGTGTTGGGTTGTTGTGTCATGTGTTGTGTTTTGTCACATGTTGTGTTGTTGTTGTGTCACATGTGTTGTGTTTTGACACATGTGTTATGTTGTTGTTGTTGTCACATGTGTTGTGTTGTTGTGTCACATTTGTTGTGTGTTCTTCTTGCACATGTGTTGTGTTGTTGTTTCACATGTATTGTGTTGTTATGCCAAATGTGTTGTGTTGTTGTGTCACATATGTTGTGTGTTTGGTTGTTGTGTCATGTGTGTTGTGTTGTGTCACATGTGTTGTGTTGTTGTTGCCACATGTGTTGTGTTGTGTCCCATTTGTTGTGTGTTCTTCTTACACATGTGTTGTATTGTTGTTCCACATGTATTGTGTTGTTATGTCACATTTCTGTGTCACATATGTTATGTGTTGAGTTGTTGTGTCACATGTGTTGTGTTGTGTCTCATGTGTTGTGTTGTTGTTGTGTCACACGTGTTGTGTTGTTGTTGTGTCAAATCTGTTGTGTAGTGTCACATGTGTTGTTGTCACATGTGTTGTGTTGTTGTGTCACATTTGTTGTGTGTTCTTGCACATTTTGTGTTGTTGTTTCACATATATTGTGTTGTGTCACATGTGTTGGGTTGTTGTGTCACATGTGTTGTTTTGTCACATATGTTGTGTGTTCTTGCACATGTGTTGTGTTGTTGTTGCGTGATTTCTGTTGTTTATATTGTCACATTTGTTGTGTTGTTGTTGTGTCATGTGTTATGTGATGTGTTGTTGTTCTTGTGTCACAAGTGTTGTGTGTTCTTCTGGCACATGTGTTGTTGTTGCGTCACATGTGTTGTTGGGCCACAAGTGTGTGTTCTTCTGGCATATGTGTTGTGTCACAAGTGTTGTGTGTTCTTCTGGCACATGAGTTGTGTTGTTGATAAGTGTTGTGTGTTCTTCTGGCACTTGTGTTGTTGTTGTGTCACAAGTGTTTTGTGTTTTTCTGGCACATGAGTTGCGTTGTTGTTCTTGCATCACAAGTGTTGTGTATTCTTCTGTCACTTGTGTTGTTGTGTGACTAGTGTTGTGTTGTTGTTTTATCACGGGTGTTTTTGTGTCACATTTGTTGTGTTGTTGTCTCATGTGTTGTGTTGTTGTTGCGTCACATGTGTTTATTGTGTCACATTTGTTTGTTTGTCTCACATGTATTGTGTTGTTGTTGTTGTGTCACACGTTTTGTTGTGTCACAAGTGTTTTGTGTTCTTCTGGCACGTGTTGGGTTGTTGTGTCACATGTACTGTGTTGTTGCATCACATGTGTTTTTGTGTCACATTTGTTGTGTTGTTGTGTCACACGTGTTGTTGTTGCATTACACATGTTTTTGTGTCCCATTTGTTGTGTTGTTGTTTCACATGTGTTGTTGTTGTTGTTGCATCACACGTGTTTTTGTGTCACATTTGTCGTGTTGTTGTCTCACATGTTGTGTTGTTGTGGCGTCACACGTGTTGTTGTGTCACAAGTGTTGTGTGTTCTTCTGGTGTTGGGTTGTTGTCTCACATGTAGTGTGTTGTTGTTGTTGCGTCACAAATGTTGTTTTGTCGCAAGTGTTGTTTTGTCGCAAGTGTTGTGTGTTCTACTGGCACCTGTTGGGTTTTTGTCTCACATGTGTTTTGTTATTGTTGTTGCATCACACGTGTTTTTGTGTCACATTTGTTGTGTTGTTGTCTCACATGTGTTGTGTTGTTGTTGTGGCATCACACGTGTTGTTGTGTCACAAGTGTTGTGTGTTCTTCTGGCACATGTGTTGGGTTGTTGTGTCACAATTACTGTGTTGTTGTTGTTGCGTCACACGTTTTTGTGTCACATTTGTTATGTTGTTGTCTCACATGTGTTGTTTTGTTGTTGCGTCACGTGTGTTGTTTATTGTGTCACATTTGTTGTGTTGTTGTAGCTGCCTCACACGCGTTGTGCTGTTGTGTCATGTGGTGTGTGTTCTTCTGGCACATGTGATGTGTTGTTGTTGTTGCGTCACACGTGTTGTTGTGACACAAGTGAGTGTTCTTCTGGCACATGTGTTGTGTTGTTGTTGTTGCATTACAAGTGTTGTGTGTTCTTCTGACACATGTGTTGTGTCACAGTTGAGGGAAGTGTAGTGTTACACGTGTTGTCCTGTTGTGTCACATGTGTTGTGCCACAGGTGAGGGAAGTTTTGTGTCTCACATGTTGTCATGTTGTGTCACATGTTGTAGTGTTGTTGTGTCACATCTGTTGTGAATTCTTCTGGCACATGTGTTGGGTTGGTGTGTCACATGTACTGTGTTGTTGTTGCGTCACACGTGTTGTTTTGTTGTGTGACATTGTAATGTTGTGTCACATGTGTTGTGTTGTTGTTGCTGCCTAACACGTGTTGTGTTGTTGTGTCAAGTGTTTGTTCTTTTGGCACACGTGTTATGTTGTTGTTGTGTCACAAGTGTTGTGTGTTTTTCTGGTACATGTGTTGCGTTGTTGCGTCACACATGTTGTGTGTTCCTCTGGCACGTGTTGTGTTGTTGTTGCGTCACACGTGTTGTGTGTTCTTCTGGCACATCTGTTGTGTTGTGTGTTGTGTTGTTGTGTCACATGTGTTGTGTTGTTTTGTCACATGTTTTGTGTTGTTGTTGCGTCACACGTGTGTTCTTCTGGCACATCTGTTGTGTTGTTGTGTCACATGTTTTGTGTTGTTGTTGTTGTGTCACACGTGTTGTCTGTTCTTCTGGCACATCTGTTGTGTTGTGTTGTTGTGTCACATGTGTTGTGTCACATGTGTTGTGGTGTCACATGTTTTGTGTTGTTGTTGTTGCGTCAAACATGTTGTGTGTTCTTCTGGCACATCTGTTGTGTTGTGTTGTTGTGTCACATGTTTTGTGTTGTTGTTGTTGTTGTGTCACACGTGTTGTCTGTTCTTCTGGCACATCTGTTGTGTTGTTGTGTCACATGTGTTGTGTGTTGTGTCACATGTGTTGTGGTGTCACATGTTTTGTGTTGTTGTTGCGTCACACATGTTGTGTGTTCTTCTGGCACATCCGTTGTGTTGTGTTGTTGTGTCACATGTGTTGTGTTGTTGTGTCACATGTTTTGTGTTGTTGTTGTTGTTGTGTCACACATGTTGTGTGTTCTTCTGGCACATCTGTTGTGTTGTGTTGTTGTGTCACATGTGTTGTGTGTTGTGTTGTTGTGTCACATGTGTTGTGTTTTTGTGTCACATGTTTTGTGTTGTTGTTGCGTCACACATGTGTGTTCTTCTGGCACATCTGTTGTGTTGTTGTGTCACATGTTTTGTGTTGTTGTTGCGTCACACGTGTTTTCTTCTGGCACATCCGTTGTGTTGTGTTGTTGTGTCTCATGTGTTGTGTGTTGTGTTGTGTCACATGTGTTGTGTTGTTGTGTCACATGTTTTGTGTTGTTGTTGTTGTTGTGTCACACGTGTTGTGTCCCAGGTTCAGACGCATCATCATCATCATCATCATCACCACCACCTGGTGACACAAAAGTACAAACTGCTTGTTTCAGACTCAGAAGCTTCTAGAAGATCTTTCACCCTGCAGGATTATTTCAACGACAGCATCAGGTGGCGCTCTTACAACCTCTACTGGATATCAGGTACTCACCTTTGTTCTACTCTCTTCTTCTTATTATTATACTCTATAACATGTTTGTTCTATTATCTTCTTCTTAAACTCTATACAATGTTTGTTCTATTATCTTCTTCTTATACTCTATACAATGTTTGTTATACTATGTCCTTCTTATACTCTATACAATGTTTGCTCTACTATCTTCTTCTTATACTCTATACAATGTTTGTTCTATTATCTTCTGCTTATACTCTATACAATGTTTGTTATACTATGTCCTTCTTAAACTCTATACAATGTTTGTTTTACTATCTTCTTCTTATACTCTATACAATGTTTGTTATACTATGTCCTTCTTAAACTCTATACAATGTTTGTTCGACTATCTTTTTCTTATACTCTATACAATGTTTGTTTTACTATCTTATATTCTATACAATGTTTGTTGTACTATCTTCTTTTACACTCTACAATGTTTGTTGTACTATCTTCTTGTTATACTCTATACAATGTTTGTTCTACTATCTTGTTGTTATACTCTATACAATGTTTGCTCTACTATCTTCTTGTTATACTCTATACAATGTTTGTTCTACTATCTTCTTCTTATACTCCATACAATGTTTGTTCTACTATCTTCTTCTTATACTCTATGCAATGTTTGTTCTACTATTTTCTTCTTATACTCTATACAATGTTTGCTCTACTATCTTCTTCTTATACTCCATACAATGTTTGTTCTACTATCTTCTTCTTATACTCTATACAATGTTTGTTCTACTATCTTCTTCTTATACTCTATACAATGTTTGCTCTACTATCTTCTTCTTATACTCTATACAATGTTTGTTATACTATGTCCTTCTTAAACTCTATACAATGTTTGTTCGACTATCTTTTTCTTATACTCTATACAATGTTTGTTGTACTATCTTCTTATACAATCTACAATGTTTGTTGTACTATCTTCTTATACACTCTACAATGTTTGTTTTACTATCTTCTTGTTATACTCTATACAATGTTTGTTGTACTATCTTCTTGTTATACTCTATACAATGTTTGTTCTACTATCTTGTCGTTATGCTCTATACAATGTTTGCTCTACTATCTTCTTGTTATACTCTATACAATGTTTGTTCTACTATCTTCTTCTTATACTCTATGCAATGTTTGTTCTACTATCTTCTTCTTATACTCTATACAATGTTTGTTCTACTATCTTCTTCTTATACTCTATACAATGTTTGCTCTACTATCTTCTTGTTATACTCTAAACTCTGTTTGCTCTACTAATTTCTTCTTATACTCTATACATTGTTTGCTCTACTATCTTCTTGCTATACTCTATAAAGTGTTTGCACTACTATCTTCTTCTTATACTCTATACAATGTTTGCTCTACTATGTTCTTATATTCTGAACAATGTTTGCTCTACTATCTTATTGTTATACTTAATACAATGTTTGCTCTACTATCTTCTTATACTTTATACAATGTTTGTTCTACTATCTTCTTCTTATACTCTATACAATGTTTGTTCTACTGTCTTTTTCTTATACTCTATACAATGTTTGGTCTACTATCTTCTTGTTATACTCTATACAATGTTTGGTCTACTATCTTCTTCTTATACTCTATACAATGTAGTTTCTACTATCTTCTTCTTATACTCTGTACAATGTTTGTTCCACTTTCTTCTTGTTATACTTTATAACATGTTTGTTCTACTTTCTTCTTGTTATACTCCATACAATGTTTGTTCTACTTTCTGCTTGTTATACTCTATAACATGTTTGTTGTACTTTCTTCTTGTTATACTCTATACAATGTTAGTTCTACTATCTTATTGTTATACTTTATAACATGTTTGCTTTACTTTCTTCTTCTTGTACTCTATACAATGTTTGTTCTACTATCTTCTTGTTATACTCTATACAATGTTTGCTGTACTATATTGCTGTTATTATCTATACAATGTTGGTTCTACTATGTTCTTGTTATACTCTATACAATGTTGGTTCTTGTGGTTTTGCATCTTTATTGCAGATAAAGAATATTTACACAAAACAAGAGACGGAAGCATTTTCCTGCACGATGTGGAAAAAGAGGAGGAGTCACTTTTCCTGAGCAACGCAACTTTGGTAATATTTCACACTATTAACAACTGTAAAAGTCACTATACGAAAGAAATGTAACTTTTGAATTATTTCACTTTAATATTAACGGTTAAAGTCACTATATGTAAGAAATGTAACTCGAACTATTTTACTTTACTAATAAATGTTAAAGTCACTATACGAAAGAAATGTAACTTTTGTACTATTTCACTTTATTAATAACTGTAAAAGTCACTACACGAAAGAAATGTAACTTTTGAACTATTTTACTTTACTAATAACGGTTAAAGTCACTATATGTAAGAAATGTAACTCTTGAACTATTTTACTTTACTAATAAATGTTAAAGTCACTATACGAAAGAAATGTAACTTTTGAACTATTTTACTTTACTAATAACGGTTAAAGTCACTATATGTAAGAAATGTAACTCTGGAACTATTTTACTTTACTAATAAATGTTAAAGTCACTATACGAAAGAAATGTAACTTTTGTACTAATTCACTTTATTAATAACTGTAAAAGTCACAATACGAAAGAAATGTAACTTTTGAACTATTTCACTTTACTAATAACGGTTAAAGTCACTATATATAAGAAATGTAACTCTTGAACTATTTTACTTTACTAATAAATGTTAAAGTCACTATACGAAAGAAATGTAACTTTTGTAATATTTCACTTTATTAATAACTGTAAAAGTCACTATACAAAAGAAATGTAACTTTTGAACTATTTCACTTTACTAATAACGGTTAAAGTCACTATATGTAAGAAATGTAACTCTTGAACTATTTTACTTTACTAATAAATGTTAAAGTCACTATACGAAAGAAATTTAACTTTTGTACTATTTCACTTTATTAATAACTGTAAAAGTCACTATACGAAAGAAATGTAACTTTTGAACTATTTCACTTTACTAATAACTGTTAAAGTCACTATATGTTAGAAATGTTCAAGTCATTTTTCAAGAGGCATTAAAACATTTGGATTCACGTTTTCATAATATCATATTTTCATGTTTTTTCAACTTCACTCTTAAAAATGACTAAACATGTTTAGTTTTTAATCTGGAATTTGTATTTGTCAGATCATTGATTTAAAAAAAAAATCACACTTTTGAAATTGGAAAATTTAAAATTCATTACAAATGTATTACTTACCTGCAAAAATAAAATAATTTGGATTATTTAGAATTAATCACAATTTATTACTTACTTTAATAAATAATATAATTTGGATCATTTACAATTATTCACAATTTTTTTCTTGAATAAGTAAATATTTTTATTCAATCACAATGTATTACTTACTTGCATAATTAAAATAATTGAGATTATTTACAATTAATCACAAATTATTACTTTGTTGCATAATAACAATACATTTTAATAATTTTAATTAATCACAGTTTATTACTGACTTGCATAATAAAAATATATTGGACTAGTTACAATTAAGCACAATTTATTACTTAATTGTTTGAATAAAATATTTTGGATTATTTACAATTAATCACAATTTATTACTTACCTGTGTAATGGAAATAATTTGGATTATTTACGATTAATCTTAATTTATTACTTACTTGAATAATTAAAGTAATTTGGAATTTACAATTAAGCACAATTTATTATTGACTTGCATATTTAACCTAATTAGGATTATTTACAACTAATCACAATCTATTAGTTACTTGCACGATTGAAATAATTTTAATTATTTACAAATAATCACAACATATTACTGTTTTGCATTATTATATATTTTTTATTATTATTTTGAATAAATTAATCACAATTATAACTTACTCGCATAATTAAATAATTTTAAATATTTAATATTTATCGCAATTATTCATTACATACATATTTACAATACGTTTTAATATTGTTAATTAATCACAATGTATTACTTAATTGTGTAATTAAAATATTTTGGACTATTTACAATGAATCACAATTTATTACCTACTTGCATAATTAAAATAATTCTGTTTATTTACAATTAATTACAATTATTACTTGCATAATTTAAAAAATATATATTTTTAATTAATCACAATTTATTACTTACTTGCATAATTTAAATATATTAGATTATTCACAATTTATCACAATGTATTACTTACTTTCAAAATTAAAACAATTTGGATAATTTACAATTCATCACAATTTATTTCTCACTTGCATAATTAAAATAGTTTCTATAATTTACAATAAATCACAATTCATTATTTACCTGCATATTTAAAATTATTTGGAATATTTACAATTAATTACAATGTATTACTTACTTGAATAATTAAAGTAATTTGGATTATTCACAGTTAATCAGCGGTTGATATTTAAATTATTTGGATTATTTTAATGCATGGTTAAAATAATTTGGATTATTTACGATTAATATTTGTTACATACTTTCATAATTAAAATAATTTTTAATATTATTAATTAATCACAATACATGACTTGCTTGTAAAATAAAAAAAAATTGTGATTATTTACGATTAGTCACAATTTATTGCTTCCTTGCCTATTTAAAACAATTTTTAAGAATTGCAATTGATAACAATTATTACATTCTAGAATAAATAAAATAATTTGTAATATTTTTAATTAATTATCATTTATTAGTTACTTGTATTTACAATTTATCACAATAATAACTTACTTGCATAATTAGGATAATTTGGATTATTTACAATCATTAATAATTCATCACTTACCTGCATAATCAAAATAATGATAATTATTTACAATTAATCACCATTATTACTTACTTGCACAATTAAAATCATTTGGATCATTTATAAGTATTCACAGTTTATTACTTACTTCCATAATTAAAATAATTTTGAAGAATTACAATGAATCACAATGTATTACTTATTTGCATAATTAAAATAATTTGAACTATTTACAATGAATCACAATTTATTACTTACTTGCATACTTAAACATTTTTTTTGATTATTTACAATTGATCACAATTATTACTTACTTGCATGATTAAAATAATTTGGATTATTTACAATTTATCACAATAATACCTTACTTGCATAATTAGGATCATTTGGATTATTTTAAATTATTAATAATTTATCCCTTACCTGCATAAATAAAATAATTATAATTATTTACAATTAATCACAATTATTACTTACTTGCACAATTAAAATCATTTGGATCATTTATAAGTATTCACAGTTTATTACTTACTTCCATAATTAAAATAATTTTGAAGAATTACAACGAATCACAATTTATTACTTATTTGCATGATTTAAATAATTTGAATTATTTACAATTAATCACAATTTATTACTTATTTGCATGATTTAAATAATTTCAATTATTTACAATTGATCACAATTATTACTTACTTGCATAATTAAAATAATTTGGAATATTTACAATTTATCACAATAATACCTTACTTGCATAATTAGGATCATTTGGATTATTTACAATTATTAATAATGTATCCCTTACCTGCATAAATAAAATAATTATAATTATTTACAATTAATCAAAATTATTACTTACTTGCATAATTAAAATAATTTGGATTATTTACAATTAATCACATTGTATTATTTACATCCATAATTAAATAATTTGGAATATTTTTAATTATCACAATTTATTACTTACTTGCATTATTAAAATAATTTCAATTTATTACAATTAATCACAATTTATTACTTACTTGCATAATTAAATAATTTGGAATATTTACAAATAATCACAATGTATTAAATACTTGCATAAATAAAATAATTTGGATTATTTGCAATTAATCAAACTGTATTATTGACATACATAATTAAATAATTTTGGAATATTTCTAATTAATCACAGTTTATTACTTGCATAAATAAAATAATTTTGAAGAATTACAATGAATCATAATTTGTGAAAAGCCTGCGCTCAAACAAATCATTACCTGTCAAATAGACAAAAATCAAAATAAACAAGTTGAAAATGTAAAGTTTATAGGTGTAAAGTAAAGTGTGTCGTGTGTGTGTGTGTGTGTGACATCATTGTAGATGCAAGTGGAGGCCACGGACTACCTGTTGTCGGGGGATCATGACTACGTTGCTCTGGAAAGCAACTACACTAAGGTCGGTGTGTGTGTGTGTGGGGGGGGGGGGGGGGTACACTACATTAGGTACACCTGCACCATGTGACATGAACATAAAAAAAGCTCAATGTTGATTGACAACGTCAGTGAACAAGATTTATTATTAAAACAACAGAAAAACAAAAAGATGAGTAAAGGTGGAATATTTTGGAGTGCACTGTCTATTCAAGACGGAATAGAAATAAATACACCTGTCAAATAATGTATGAAAGAAAAACTTGATTTTAGGTTATGTTAATTTTGTAACACAATTATTGAAATATTCTTAATATTAAAGCAGCGGAAAATTAAAGACTGAATGAATGCATCACACATTTAATACAATTAAATAATAAATATATATATATATATATATATGTATATACATATATATATATATATATATATATATATGTATATATGTATATGTAAATATATATTAACATGTATATATGTATACATACTGAATATGTATGTGTGTATATATATGTATGTATGCATGTATATTTATATATATATATATATGTACATATATATATATATATACACACACACATATATGCATATATATACATACATATATATGTATATATACATCCACACATATATATATATATATATATATATATATACACATACATATATATGTATTTTATATATATACATATACATGTATATATATATGTATAGAAATATATATATATATATATATATATATATATATATATAAAATATATATATACATATATATATATATATATATATATGCATATATGTGTAAATATATATATATATATATATATGTATATATATATATATATGTATATATATATATATATATATATACATACATGTATATATGTATGTATATAAATATATATATATATACATGTATATATGTTTGTATATATATATATATATATATATATATGTATATATATATATATATATATATATATATATATATATATATATATATATATATGTATGTATATATATATATATATATATATATATGTGATTTATGGCTATATAAGTAAACATTGATTGATTTTTTGATATATATATATATATATATATATATATATATATATATATATATATATATGTATAAGTCTATTGTAGTCATTCTTCACCACATCGTGCGGCTTCGCAACATTGATTTAAAAAAATAATAATAATAATCATTTAAGCATATTGTAGTACATAACATAATTGCTCCAAATTAAACATTTTCAGCAAAAAAAAAAAAGAAAAGGCTAAATACCTTTAAAAGATCAATAATACAGTATTATTGGCCATCAAAGCAGACCAAACCAATGTGTTCAGTATCGTGGCCCCTGATTGGCTCTGCCTCAGCTAGCATGACCACCTTGTATCACAAGGTGTGATATTTCATGCATCGAGGCGCTCATGATGTACTCTAATCTAAATACAAGGTAGTCACGTCTTTCTGATGCTACTCTTAATTAATGACTCAGTTTAGCCCGGTCATGTCCGGAACCAATTAACAGTGAGAATCAAGACATTGCTCTAAATCTATGACATGCATGTTATTTACATAATATCATGTAAATATAGGATTATATGTGGAACATACTGTAAATTATTAACATAATCGTATATAGGATTGTATAACAAAGCATGGGTTGTGCCTGTAATTAAATGTATTAATGTTATGTACTCATAACACATGAAAAGTGAGCATTATTATCTTGCATAACCACATTTTGTTATTGATCCACCAGCAATGGAGACACTCATTTACAGCATCGTACTCTATCTATGACAGAGGAAATATGTGAGTGTACTTCTTCATATTACTGTATGTGAGTGTACTGTCACTTTTACAGTGTACTTCTTCATATTACTGTATGTGAGTGTACTGTCACTTTTACAGTGTACTTCTTCATAGTACTGTATGTGAGTATACTGTCACTTTTACAGTGTACTTCTTCATATTACTGTATGTGAATGTACTGTCACTTTTACAGTGTACTTCTTCATATTAATGTATGTGAGTGTACTGTCACTTTTACAGTGTACTTCTTCATATTACTGTATGTGAGTGTACTGTCACTTTTACAGTGTACTTCTTCATATTACTGTATGTGAGCGTACTGTCACTTTTACAGTGTACTTCTTCATATTACTGTATGTGAGTGTACTGTCACTTTTACAGTATACTTCCTCATATTACTGTGTGTGAGTGTACACTTACTTTTACAGTGTACTTCTTCATATTACTGTATGTGAGTGTACATAATATTTTACAGTGTACTTCATATTACTGTATGTGAGTGTACTGTCACTTTTACAGTGTACTTCTTCATATTACTGTATGTGAGTGTACTGTCACTTTTACAGTGTACTTCTTCATTATACTGTATGTGAGTGTACAGTCACTTTTACAGTGTACTTCTTCATATTACTGTATGTGAGTATACTTACGTTTACAGTGTACTTCTTCATATTACTGTATTTGATTTCTGGTTTCAGGACATTCATCACCACTGGGAGTCTTCCCGCCAAGGTGCAGTACTTCACTTGGGCACCAGAGGGAAACAAATACGTAAGTCTTCCCTGGATTCGTGCTCCCGACCTCTGCCCCGCTGCCTTTGAGCAAGGTTGCCTTAATAACCGCTACCGTACATGATGCCGCGCAGGCGTACGTGTGGGACTTCAACATCTTCCTCAGAGCTGGTGTGACGGCGGAGGTGGTGCAAGTGACTCACAACGGAAAAAAGAACGAGCTCCTAAATGGAGTGCCTGACTGGGTGTATGAGGGTGAGTGCACTGTACACACCTCCACGACTGTACTCTACTGTACTTTACGTGCAGCGTTCAGTGACATCATTCAGTTGAAAAGTTGGACGCCAAAACTCTTTTTGAGAAATAAATAGGTATTTTTATTTTATGCAAACGACCAAAACATGGATTTGCAAACCCATCATGTTATTCATTTCAAAATAAAATATTGCAGATTAAGCACACCATTTATGTTCAGCATAAAGGCTCCTTTTCCTGAACGGTTTTAGTACAATTTAGTACAAAAATGAGCAAGGACACTCAAAATATTGTTTTTATTTTGCTTAAATAAAGCCAATAAAAGACTTGCATTCAAATTGAAACTTTTAAGAATCCTCATGGAAGAAATTTGGACAATAAAATTGAGTTTGTGTCCAAATATTGGTGCTCTTTTTTTAACCTGTGATTAATCATGATCAATCCAAATTCAGAAGCTTGATTTTTTTAAATGGTTTTGACTGCATAAAATATATATTTTTTCTTTTGTTTTTGCTTACAAATCTTTTTTTAGGTTGCAAAATCCATGATGTTTCGTTGCAAACTATTGCGAATCCATTACCTGAAAAAAACAAATAAAATAGTTTCAAATGGTAACTAATTATAGTTACTCGTTAATTTAGCAGAAAAGGTATTACAATCAGTATCTGAATTACTCTCTAATAATTAATTTGTGCCAAAAAAACAAAAGAAACAACTTCAAATATCTGGCATATGCAGTTGAGAGACGTTTCATGAGAGTTGAGTGTCGGGTGCCTTTAAAAAGAGCGTGCTCAGTGCAGCATTTTAAAGTTAAAGTTAAAATTAAAATTAAAGTACCAGTAGAACTACTAGTAGTAGTATTAGTAGTAGTAGTAGAAGTAGGAGGAAGTATACTTAGCGTACTTGTTGTTTGCTGTGTGATGTTGCCTCTTCCTATTTCACATCAAGTTCATTTTAGTGTTTATTTTCAATCAAAAAAGTCACTTCCTGCATTGAACTTGATTGTTTGTTACTAGTAAAAGTTAGATAATAAAATAACGGGGGTAAAAAAATAAAATAATAATTGTATATTAAATAAATCAATGAGCCATTTTATAACACATTATGTCATTAATTCCAATTATAATTAGTTAATGACACACTAAAGATGTATTTATTTATTCAGTTTTGTCCCATTTGCCACGCCCCTATGGTTACGCCATCATCCAATTAAAAAAAACTTCCATCATATTGTCTTATTAGCCTTATAATTAGCCTTATACATATTGGCCCCGCCCACAAATTTGATGCTGCAAAAAAGAAAAAAAAAGACTTTTATAACCAAAACAAGCCCATCCATCCATCCATTAATTACCGCTTGTCCACACGCCACTAAAACTTTTTTGTTTGCAAATATTTTTTAAAATTCAAATGTAAGCGGCAAGGCCGATAACCAACATTGAGTGCCCGTGATCTTTGATCCCTTAGGCCGGTGGTCCTCAACCACCGGGCCGCGGCTCGATTGGTACCAGGTCCCAGAATAATTTTTAATTATTATTAAATCAACATAGAAAATACAAGATACACAAACCCAAAAAATCTCCCTTTTTCATGACAAAAATAAATAAATAAATAAAAACAAATTATCAAGCGCTGACCGGTCCGCAGGTACAAAAAGGTTGGGGACCACTGCCTCAGGCGGTGGTGCATCAAAAAGCGACATCAGTGTGTAAAGGATATCACCACATGGGCTCAAGAACGCCACTCTCAGTAACTACAGTTGGTCGCTGCATCTGTAAGTGAAGTTAAAACTCTACTATGCAAAGCCATTTATCAACAACACCCATCTAAGATGGACTGATGCAAACTGGAAAAAGTGTTCTGTGGTCTGACGAGTCCACAATCCAGAGTGTCTATCTTGTCTTTGAAGTCTAATCAGTTGAATGTAAGTTGAAAAGGATTTGTTGTATTTTATTTTTATTTACCATTTACACAACGTGACAACTTCACTGCGTTTTGGGGGTTTGTAGAAAGACGGTCATTTTGCTTTGGTGTGTGTGACTCTAGAGGAGGTGTTTGCATCCAACGGAGCACTATGGTGGTCTTCGACTGGACGATACCTGGCCTACGCCCAGTTTAACGACACAGAAGTCAACAAAGTGGAGTTTCCCTGGTACGGAGCGGAGCAGTATTCTGAAACGGTGGCCATCCCGTACCCAAAGGTGAAAGATATTTTATATTTACATTGTTGTAAAATTATACTGTCTAGATTTGTCTTATATGATTGTGAACTAGCATGTATTTGATCACAGAATCCTTTAGAGGTTTCTTCTATTAGGAAATATGCCCTAAGATAACTTCAGGTGCAGGTCGCCCACAGAGGGGGGCTATTGTTCCCAGGACATTGGGGAACATAAAGGATACCAGCAGTTGGATTTTAGGAGGAAGTGTAAACAAATAAACAACATCCAGTAGGAAACCCTCACAAGTAGAAGTAGAGGAGTCAAAGGTCACCCCACTCAAACGGATCAGAGAAAATAGATTGACTGGCCAAGCAACAAATTGGGCTTTGTCTAGACTGGCCGGCCCCAAGGTTAGGATTACAAAGAGTAAGGGTCTTTGTTTAAGGGGTATTTAAGGACAGTTGTCTGAGAGGACATCAGAAGAATAATCAGGCCCATACTCTTTCTCCTGGAAGCTGTGGTTCCAGTCTGAGGCTTGCTGAGACAAATACAGCTTTTTGTTCGACGAGTCTTCGTTGTTGTCGTCGTCTAGGCTCAGACTGGCCGGCCCCAAAGCTAGGATTACAAAGAGAAAGGGTCTTTGTGTAAGGGGTGTTTAATGACAGTGGTCCGAGAGGACATCAGAAGAGTAATCATGCCCATACTCTTTCTCCTGGAAGCTGCAGTTCCAGTCTGAGGCTCGCTGAAACAAATACAGGTTTTTGTTCGAAGATTCCTCGTTGCCGTCGTCTAGGCTCAGACTGGATGGCCGAAAGGCTAGGTTTACAAAGAGTAAGGGTCTTTGTTTAAGGGGTATTTAAGGACAGTGGTCCGAGAGGACATCAGAAGAGTAATCAGGCCCATACTCTTTCTCCTAGCAGCTGCAGTTACAGTCTGAGGCTCGCTGAAACAAATACAGCTTTTTGTTCGACGATTCCTCGTTGGCGTCGTCTAAGTTCAGACTGGCCGGCCCCAAGGCTAGGATTACAAAGGGCAAGGGTCTTTGTTTAAGGGGTATTTAAGGACAGTGGTTCGAGAGGACATTAGAAGAGTAGTCAGGCCCATACTCTTTCTCCTGGACGTTGCAGTTCCAGTCTGAGGCTGGCTGAAACAAATACAGTATTTTGTTCAACAATTCCTCGTTGGCGTCATCTAGGCTCAGACTGCCCAGCCCCAAGGCTAGGATTACAAAGAGTAGGGGTCATTGTGTAAGAAGTATTTAAGGACAGTCGTCCGAGAGGACATCAGAAGAGTAATCAGACCCATACTTTTTTTCCTGGAAGATGCAGTTCCAGTCTGAGGCTCGCTACACAAATACAGCTTTTTGTTTGACGATTCCTCATTGGCGTTGTCTAGGCTCAGACTGGCCGGCCCCAAGGCTAGGATTACAAAGAGTAGGGGTCATTGTTTAAGGGGGTATTTAAGGACAGTGGTCCGAGAGGACATCAGAAGAGTAATCAGGCCCATACTCTTTCTCCTGGAAGCTGCAGTTCCAGTCTGAGGCTCGCTGAAACAAATGCAGCTTTTTGTTCGGCGATTCCTGGTTGGCGTCGTCTAGGCTCAGACTGGCCGGCCCCAAGGCTAGGATTAAAACGAGTAAGGGTCATGGTGTAAGGGGTATTTAAGGACAGTGGTTCAAGAGGACATCAGAAGAGTAATCAGGCCCATACTCTTTCTCCTGGACGTTGCAGTTCCAGTCTGAGGCTGACTGAAACAAATACAGCTTTTTGTTCGACAATTCCTCGTTGGCGTCATCTAGGCTCAGACTGGCCGGCCCCAAGGCTAGGATTAAAACGCATAAGGGTCATGCTGTAAGGGGTATTTAAGGACAGTGGTTCGAGAGGACATCAGAAGAGTAGTCAGGCCCATACTCTTTCTCCTGGACGTTGCAGTTCCAGTCTGAGGCTGACTGAAACAAATACAGTATTTTGTTCAACAATTCCTCGTTGGCGTCATCTAGGCTCAGACTGCCCAGCCCCAAGGCTAGGATTACAAAGAGTAGGGGTCATTGTGTAAGAAGTATTTAAGGACAGTCGTCCGAGAGGACATCAGAAGAGTAATCAGGCTCATACTTTTTTTCCTGGAAGATGCAGTTCCAGTCTGAGGCTCGCTGAAACAAATACAGCTTTTTGTTTGACGATTCCTCATTGGCGTTGTCTAGGCTCAGACTGGCCGGCCCCAAGGCTAGGTTTACAAAGAGCAAGGGTCTTTGTTTAAGGGGTATTTAAGGACAGTGGTCCGAGAGGACATCAGAAGAGTAATCAGGCCCATACTCCTTCTCCTGGAAGCTGCAGTTCCAGTCTGAGGCTCGCTGAGACAAATACAGCTTTTTGTTCGACGAGTCTTCGTTGTTGTCGTCGTCTAGGCTCAGACTGGCCGGCCCCAAAGCTAGGATTACAAAGAGAAAGGGTCTTTGTGTAAGGGGTGTTTAATGACAGTGGTCCGAGAGGACATCAGAAGAGTAATCAGGCCCATACGCTATCTCCTGGACGTTGCAGTTCCAGTCTGAGGCTCGCTGAAACAAATACAGGTTTTTGTTCGAAGATTCCTCGTTGCCGTCGTCTAGGCTCTGAGTGGACGGTCGAAAGGCTAGGTTTACAAAGAGTAAGGGTCTTTGTTTAAGAGGTATTTAAGGACAGTGGTCTGAGAGGACATCAGAAGAGTAATCAGGCCCATACTCTTTCTCCTGGAAGCTGCAGCTCCAGTCTGAGGCTCGCTGAAACAAATGCAGCTTTTTGTTTGACAATTCCTGGTTGGCGTCGTCTAGGCTCAGACTGGCCGGCCCCAAGGCTAGGATTAAAACGCGTAAGGGTCATGGTGTAAGGGGTATTTAAGGACAGTGGTCCGGAAGGACATCAGAAGAGTAATCAGGCCCATACGCTATTTCCTAGACGTTGCAGTTCCAGTCTGAGGCTCGCTGAAACAAATACAGCTTTTTGTTCGACAATTCCTCGTTGGCGTCGTCTAGGCTCAGACTGGCCGGCCCCAAGGCTAGGTTTAAAACGAGTAAGGGTCATGGTGTAAGGGGTATTTAAGGACAGTGGTTCGAGAGGACATCAGAAGAGTAATCAGGCCCATACTCTTTCTCCTGGACGTTGCAGTTCCAGTCTGAGGCTGGCTGAAACAAATACAGTATTTTGTTCAGCAATTCCTCGTTGGCGTCATCTAGGCTCAGACTGGCCAGCCCCAAGGCTAGGATTTCAAAGAGTAGGGGTCATTGTGTAAGAAGTATTTAAGGACAGTCGTCCGAGAGGACATCAGAAGAGTAATCAGGGCCATACTTTTTTTCCTAGACGTTGCAGTTCCAGTCTGAGGCTCGCTGAAACAAATACAGCTTTTTGTTCGACGATTCCTCGTTGGCGTCGTCTAGGTTCAGACTGGCCGGCCCCAAGGCTAGGATTAAAAAGAGTAAGGGTCATGGTGTAAGTGATATTTAAGAACAGCTGTTCGAGAGGACATCAGAAGAGTAATCAGGCCCATACTCTTTCTCCTGGAAGATGCAGTTCCAGTCTGAGGCTCACTCAAACAAATACAGCTTTTTGTTCGACGAGTCTTCATTGTCGTCGTCTAGGCTCAGACTGGCCGGCCCCAAGGCTAGGATTACAAAGAGCAAGGGTCTTTGTTTAAGGGGTATTTAAGGACAGTGGTCCGAGAGGACATCAGAAGAGTAATCAGGCCCATACTATTTTTCCTGGAAGCTGCAGTTCCAGTCTGAGGCTCGCTGAAACAAATACAGGTTTTTGTTCGAAGATTCCTCGTTGCCGTCGTCTAGGCTCTGACTGGACGGTCGAAAGTTTAGGTTTACAAAGAGTAAGGGTCTTTGTTTAAGAGGTATTTAAGGACAGTGGTTCGAGAGGACATCAGAAGAATAATCAGGACCATACTCTTTCTCCTGGAGGCTGCAGTTCCAGTCTGAGGCTCGCTGAAACAAATGCAGCTTTTTGTTCGACAATTCCTGGTTGGCGTCGTCTAGGCTCAGACTGGCCGACCCCAAGGCTAGGATTAAAACGCGTAAGGGTCATGGTGTAAGGGGTATTTAAGGACAGTGGTCCGGAAGGACATCAGAAGAGTAATCAGACCCATATACTATCTCCTAGACGTTGAAGTTCCAGTCTGAGGCTCGCTGAAACAAATACAGCTTTTTGTTCGACAATTCCTCGTTGGCGTCATCTAGGCTCAGACTGGCAGGCCCCAAGGCTAGGTTTAAAAGAGTAAGGGTCATGGTGTAAGGGGTATTTAAGGACAGTGGTTCGAGAGGACATCAGAAGAGTAATCAGGCCCATACTCTTTCTGAATCGCCTGTTTGTCTGCTTCAGTGCAGCTGGCGTACCACACTGTTATGCAGTACGTCAGCAGGCTCTCGACAGCCGAGCGATAGAAGGTCACCATCAGCTGCCTCTCCAGGCTGTTCTTTCTCAGCACCCTCAGGAAGTGGAGTCTCTGCTGGGCCTTCCGGATGACCACTAAATTTGTGAGCGGAGCATTGTGTCTGATAAGTTGACAGTTTGGTTATGTTTGGGTTTTCCTCCGTTTGTGTTTTATTTCTCATCAGCGCTCTTACTTTGGTTCCATTTCTTGCACGTCTCCCTGAGAGCTTGTTTTCCTCACCTGTCCCTGATTGGCAGTCTGGCACACCTGGGGGAATTTGCCAATCGGGCTACTATTTATACCTGCTTCGCCCTGCTTCGCCCTCGTGCTTGAGGATTGTTCGCTGTTAGCTGTCTCCAGTTCTCCTTGTCTCCTGTTGCCTCTTGCTTGTTTCCTGGTTCCTGTTTGTTGTCTCCTGTCTTCCTGTTATCCTGGTCCCTACATTTCCTTTGGACATTGAAGTCAGGTTTTCCTGCATCACGCCCGCCATCTCTGCATCTTGGGGTTGGTCACCAACACTCCCTGACGGAATCGTCCTGATGCCAAATACGAACCCCGCGGAGATTTCTATGGCGGAGAGGCTTGACAGGATTCTGGCGCTGATGGCCGAGTCCAGGAGAAGTTTTGGCTCTTTTCAAGCTCCCTCTCTCCCTCCCAACTATCCCTGTCATCTGTGGGCCTCTTTGGGGACGTCTTGGATCCGTCCTTTAAGGGAGGGGAGGGGCTTCTTTGTTGTATTGTTGTAAAAGGAATATATTTATGTGTCTTTAATGTATTGTTGTAAAAATAATATATTAACTTGTCTTTGTTGTGTTGTTGCAAAAGGAGTATATTATCTTGTCTTTGTTGTATTGTTGTAAAATGAGTATATTATTTTGTGTTTGTTGTATTGACTTGCTTAACTTCCTGTGTAGGCGGGCTCCAAGCTGACCAGAGTCAAGCTGTTCGTGGTGGACACCAACAACGTATCCCTGCAGGTTGCAGTCCCGCCGCCTGCCTCCATCACGTCTGCGTGCGTGTTTGTCTCTCTCACACCAAGTCACATGTCTCCTTCTCCTCAAGTCACATGTCTCCTTCTCCTCAAGTCACATGTCTCCTTCTCAAGTCACATGTCTCCTCCTCCTCAAGTCACATGTCTCCTTCTCCTCAAGTCACATGTCTCCTTCTCCTCAAGTCACATGTCTCCTTCTCCTCAAGTCACATGTCTCCTTCTCCTCGAGTCACATGTCTCCTTCTCCTCAAGTCACATGTCTCCTTCTCCTCAAGACACATGTTTCCTTTCCTTCTCATGTCCTCTTCTTAAGTCACATGTGTCCTTTTCCTCAAGTCACATGTCTCCTCTTCAAGTCACATGTCTCCTTGTCCTCAAGTCACATGTCTCCTTCTCAAGTCACATGTCTTCTCCTCAAGTCACATGTCTTCTCCTCAAGTCACATGTCTCCTTCTCCTCAAGTCACATGTCTTCTCCTCAAGTCACATGTCTTCTCCTCAAGTCACATGTCTCCTTCTCCTCAAGTCACATGTCTCCTCCTCCTCAAGTCACATGTCTCCTTCTCCTCAAGTCACATGTCTTCTTCTCATGTCCTCTTCTCAAATGACATGTCTCCTTCTCAAGTCACATGTCTCCTTCTCAAGTCAGATGTCTTCTCCTCAAGTCACATGTCTCCTTCTCTTCAAGTCACACGTCTCCTTGTCCTCAAGTCAAATGTCTCCTTCTCCTCAAGTCACATGTCTCCTTCTCCTCGAGTCACATGTCTCCTTCTCCTCAAGTCACATGTCTCCTTCTCCTCAAGTCACATGTCTCCTCCTCAAGACACATGTCTCCTTCTCCTCAAGTCACATATCTCCTTCTCCTCGAGTCACATGTCTCCTTCTCCTCAAGTCACATGTCTCCTTCTCCTCAAGTCACATGTCTCCTTCTCCTCAAAACACATGTCTCTTTCTCATGTCCTCTTCTTAAGTCACATGTGTCCTTCTCCTCAAGTCACATGTCTCCTCTTCAAGTCACATGTCTCCTTGTCCTCAAGTCACATGTCTCCTTCTCCTTAAGTCACATGTCTCCTTCTCCTCAAGTCACATGTCTCCTTCTCCTCAAGACACATGTCTCCTTCTCATATCCTCTTCTTAAGTCAGATGTGTCCTTCTCCTCAAGTCACATGTCTCCTCTTCAAGTCACATGTCTCCTTCTCCTCAAGTCACATGTCTCCTTGTCCTCAAGTCACATGTCTCATTCTCCTCAAGTCACGTGTCTCCTTCTCCTCAAGTCACATGTCTCCTTCTCCTCAAGTCACATGTCTCCTTGTCCTCAAGTCACATGTCTCCTTCTCCTCAAGTCACATGTCTCCTTCTCCTCAAGTCACATGTCTTCTCCTCAAGTCACATTTCTTCTCCTCAAGTCACATGTCTCCTTCTCCTCAAGTCACATGTCTTCTCCTCAAGTCACATGTCTTCTCCTCAAGTCACATGTCTTCTCCTCAAGTCACATGTCTTCTCCTCAAGTCACATGTCTCCTTCTCCTCAAGTCACATGTCTCCTCCTCCTCAAGTCACATGTCTCCTTCTCCTCAAGTCACATGTCTTCTTCTCATGTCCTTTTCTCAAATGACATGTCTCCTTCTCAAGTCACATGTCTCCTTCTCAAGTCAGATGTCTTCTCCTCAAGTCACATGTCTCCTTCTCTTCAAGTCACATGTCTCTTTGTCCTCAAGTCAAATGTCTCCTTCTCCTCAAGTCACATGTCTCCTTCTCCTCAAGTCACATGTCTCCTTCTCCTCAAGTCACATGTCTCCTTCTCCTCGAGTCACATGTCTCCTTCTCCTCAAGTCACATGTCTCCTTCTCCTCAAGTCACATGTCTCCTTCTCCTCAAGACACATGTCTCCTTCTCCTCAAGTCACATGTCTCCTTCTCCTCGAGTCACATGTCTCCTTCTCCTCAAGTCACATGTCTCTTTCTCCTCAAGTCACATGTCTCCTTCTCCTCAAAACACATGTCTCCTTCTCATGTCCTCTTCTTAAGTCACATGTCTCCTTCTCCTCAAGTCACATGTCTCCTTCTCCTCAAGTCACATGTCTCCTTGTCCTCAAGTCACATGTCTCCTTCTCCTCAAGTCACATGTCCCCTTCTCCTCAAGTCACATGTCTTCTCCTCAAGTCACATGTCTTCTCCTCAAGTCACATGTCTCATTCTCCTCAAGTCACGTGTCTCCTTCTCCTCAAGTCACATGTCTCCTTCTCCTCAAGTCACATGTCTCCTTGTCCTCAAGTCACATGTCTCCTTCTCCTCAAGTCACATGTCTCCTTCTCCTCAAGTCACATGTCTTCTCCTCAAGTCACATGTCTTCTCCTCAAGTCACATGTCTCCTTCTCCTCAAGTCACATGTCTTCTCCTCAAGTCACATGTTTTCTCCTCAAGTCACATGTCTCCTTCTCCTCAAGTCGCATGTCTCCTCCTCCTCAAGTCACATGTCTCCTTCTCCTCAAGTCACATGTCTTCTTCTCATATCCTCTTCTCAAATGACATGTCTCCTTCTCAAGTCACATGTCTCCATCTCAAGTCAGATGTCTTCTCCTCAAGTCACATGTCTCCTTCTCTTCAAGTCACATGTCTCTTTGTCCTCAAGTCAAATGTCTCCTTCTCCTCAAGTCACATGTCTCCTTCTCCTCAAGTCACATGTCTCCTTCTCCTCAAGTCACATGTCTCCTTCTCCTCGAGTCACATGTCTCCTTCTCCTCAAGTCACATGTCTCCTTCTCCTCAAGTCACATGTCTCCTTCTCCTCAAGACACATGTCTCCTTCTCCTCAAGTCACATGTCTCCTTCTCCTCGAGTCACATGTCTCCTTCTCCTCAAGTCACATGTCTCCTTCTCCTCAAGTCACATGTCTCCTTCTCCTCAAAACACATGTCTCCATCTCATGTCCTCTTCTTAAGTCACATGTCTCCTTCTCCTCAAGTCACATGTCTCCTTTTCCTCAAGTCACATGTCTCCTTCTCCTCAAGACACATGTCTCCTTCTCATATCCTCTTCTTAAGTCAGATGTGTCCTTCTCCTCAAGTCACATGTCTCCTCTTCAAGTCACACGTCTCCTTCTCCTCAAGTCACATGTCTCCTTGTCCTCAAGTCACATGTCTCATTCTCCTCAAGTCACGTGTCTCCTTCTCCTCAAGTCACATGTCTCCTTCTTCTCAAGTCACATGTCTCCTTGTCCTCAAGTCACATGTCTCCTTCTCCTCAAGTCACATGTCTCCTTCTCCTCAAGTCACATGTCTTCTCCTCAAGTCACATGTCTTCTCCTCAAGTCACATGTCTCCTTCTCCTCAAGTCACATGTCTTCTCCTCAAGTCACATGTCTCCTTCTCCTCAAGTCACATGTCTCCTCCTCCTCAAGTCACATGTCTCCTTCTCCTCAAGTCACATGTCTCCTTCTCCTCAAGTCACATGTCTTCTTCTCATGTCCTCTTCTCAAATCACATGTCTCCTTCTCAAGTCACATGTCTCCTTCTCAAGTCAGATGTCTTCTCCTCAAGTCACATGTCTCCTTCTCTTCAAGTCACATGTCTCCTTCTCCTCAAGTCACATGTCTCCTTGTCCTCAAGTCACATGTCTCCTTGTCCTCAAGTCACATGTCTCCTTCTCCTCAAGTCACATGTCTCCTTCTCCTCAAGTCACATGTCTCTTTCTCCTCAAGTAACATGTCTCCTTCTCAAGTCACATGTCTCCTTCTCCTCAAGTCACACATCTTCTCCTCAAGTCACATGTCTTCTTCTCAAGTCACATGTCTCCTTCTCAAGTCACATGTCTCCTTCTCCTCAAGTCACACGTCTTCTCCTCAAGTCACATGTCTCCTTCTCAAGTCACATGTCTCCTTCTCCTCAAGTCACATGTCTCCTTCTTCTCAAGACACGTCTCCTTCTCATGTCCTCTTCTTAAGTCACATGTCTCCTTCTCCTCAAGTCACATGTCTCCTTCTCCTCAAGTGACATGTCTTCCTTTAGAGTCACATGTCTCCTCCTCAAGTCACATGTCTCCTTCTCAAGTCACATGTCTTCTTTTAGAGTCACATGTCTTCTCCTCAAGTCACATGTCTCCTTCTCCTCAAGTCACATGTCTCCTTCTCCTCAAGTCACATGTCTCCTTCTCAAGTCACGTGTCTCCTCCTCAAGTCATATGTCTCCTTCTCAAGCCACATGTCTCCTTCTCAAATCACATGTCTCCTTCTCAAGTCACTTGTCTCCTCAAGTCACATGTCTCCCTCTAAAGTCACATGTCTTCTCAAGTCACATGTCTCCTTCTCAAGTCACATGTCTTCTCCTCAAGTCACATGTCTTCTCCTCAAGTCACATGTCTCCTTCTCAAGTCACATGTCTTCTCCTCAAGTCACATGTCTTCTCCTCAAGTCACATGTCTTCTTTTAGAGTCAAATGTCTCCTCCTCAAGTCACATGTCTCCTTCTCCTCAGGTCACATGTCTTCTTTTAGAGTCACATGTCTCCTTCTCCTCAAGTCACATGTCTCCTTCTCCTCAAGTCACGTCTTCTTAAGTCACGTCTCCTTCTCAAGTCGCATGTCTTCTCCTCAAGTCACATGTCTCCTTCTCAAGTCACATTTCTTCTCCTCAAGTCACATGTCTTCTCCTCAAGTCACATGTCTTCTCCTCAAGTCACATGTCTTCTTTTAGAGTCACATGTCTCCTCCTCAAGTCACATGTCTCCTTGTCCTCAAGTCACATGTCTCATTCTCCTCAAGTCACGTGTCTCCTTCTCCTCAAGTCACATGTCTCCTTCTTCTCAAGTCACATGTCTCCTTGTCCTCAAGTCACATGTCTCCTTCTCCTCAAGTCACATGTCTCCTTCTCCTCAAGTCACATGTCTTCTCCTCAAGTCACATGTCTTCTCCTCAAGTCACATGTCTCCTTCTCCTCAAGTCACATGTCTTCTCCTCAAGTCACATGTCTCCTTCTCCTCAAGTCACATGTCTCCTCCTCCTCAAGTCACATGTCTCCTTCTCCTCAAGTCACATGTCTCCTTCTCCTCAAGTCACATGTCTTCTTCTCATGTCCTCTTCTCAAATCACATGTCTCCTTCTCAAGTCACATGTCTCCTTCTCAAGTCAGATGTCTTCTCCTCAAGTCACATGTCTCCTTCTCTTCAAGTCACATGTCTCCTTCTCCTCAAGTCACATGTCTCCTTGTCCTCAAGTCACATGTCTCCTTGTCCTCAAGTCACATGTCTCCTTCTCCTCAAGTCACATGTCTCCTTCTCCTCAAGTCACATGTCTCTTTCTCCTCAAGTAACATGTCTCCTTCTCAAGTCACATGTCTCCTTCTCCTCAAGTCACACATCTTCTCCTCAAGTCACATGTCTTCTTCTCAAGTCACATGTCTCCTTCTCAAGTCACATGTCTCCTTCTCCTCAAGTCACACGTCTTCTCCTCAAGTCACATGTCTCCTTCTCAAGTCACATGTCTCCTTCTCCTCAAGTCACATGTCTCCTTCTTCTCAAGACACGTCTCCTTCTCATGTCCTCTTCTTAAGTCACATGTCTCCTTCTCCTCAAGTCACATGTCTCCTTCTCCTCAAGTGACATGTCTTCCTTTAGAGTCACATGTCTCCTCCTCAAGTCACATGTCTCCTTCTCAAGTCACATGTCTTCTTTTAGAGTCACATGTCTTCTCCTCAAGTCACATGTCTCCTTCTCCTCAAGTCACATGTCTCCTTCTCCTCAAGTCACATGTCTCCTTCTCAAGTCACGTGTCTCCTCCTCAAGTCATATGTCTCCTTCTCAAGCCACATGTCTCCTTCTCAAATCACATGTCTCCTTCTCAAGTCACTTGTCTCCTCAAGTCACATGTCTCCCTCTAAAGTCACATGTCTTCTCAAGTCACATGTCTCCTTCTCAAGTCACATGTCTTCTCCTCAAGTCACATGTCTTCTCCTCAAGTCACATGTCTCCTTCTCAAGTCACATGTCTTCTCCTCAAGTCACATGTCTTCTCCTCAAGTCACATGTCTTCTTTTAGAGTCAAATGTCTCCTCCTCAAGTCACATGTCTCCTTCTCCTCAGGTCACATGTCTTCTTTTAGAGTCACATGTCTCCTTCTCCTCAAGTCACATGTCTCCTTCTCCTCAAGTCACGTCTTCTTAAGTCACGTCTCCTTCTCAAGTCGCATGTCTCCTTCTCAAGTCACATGTCTTCTCCTCAAGTCACATGTCTCCTTCTCAAGTCACATTTCTTCTCCTCAAGTCACATGTCTTCTCCTCAAGTCACATGTCTTCTCCTCAAGTCACATGTCTTCTTTTAGAGTCACATGTCTCCTCCTCAAGTCACATGTCTCCTTCTCCTCAAGTCACATGTCTTCTTTTAGAGTCACATGTCTCCTTCTCCTCAAGTCACATGTCTCCTTCTCCTCAAGTCACGTCTTCTTAAGTCACGTCTCCTTCTCAAGTCGCATGTCTCCTTCTCAAGTCACATGTCTTCTCCTCAAGTCACATGTCTTCTCCTCAAGTCACATGTCTTCTCCTCAAGTCACATGTCTCCTTCTCAAGTGACATGTCTTCTTCTAGAGTCACATGTCTCCTTCTCAAGTCACATGTCTCCTTCTCAAGTCACATGTCTTCTCCTCAAGTCACATGTCTCCTTCTCAAGTCACATGTCTTCTCCTCAAGTCACATGTCTCCTTCTCAAGTCACATGTCTTCTCCTCAAGTCACATGTCTCCTTCTCAAGTCACACGTCTCTTTCTCCTCAAGTCACATGTCTCCTTCTCCTCAAGTCACGTCTTCTTAAGTCACGTCTCCTTCTCAAGTTGCATGTCTCCTTCTCAAGTCACATGTCTCCTCCTCAAGTCACATGTCTCCTTCTCAAGTCACATGTCTCCTCCTCAAGTCACATGTCTCCTTCTCAAGTCACATGTCTCCTCCTCAAGTCACATGTCTCCTTCTCAAGTCACATGTCTCCTCCTCAAGTCACATGTCTCCTTCTCAAGTCACATGTCTTCTTTTAGAGTCACATGTGTTCTTCTCAAGTCACATGTCTCCTTCTCAAGTCACATGTCTTCTTTTAGAGTCACATGTGTTCTTCTCAAGTCACATGTCTCCTTCTCCTCAAGTCACATGTCTCCTTCTAGAGTCACATGTCTCCTTCTCAAGTCACATGTCTTCTCCTCAAGTCACATGTCTCCTTCTCCTCAAGTCACATGTCTCCTTCTCAAGTCACATGTCTCCTTCTCCTCAAGTCACATTTCTCCTTCTCAAGTCACATGTCTCCTTCTCCTCAAGTCACATGTCTCCTTCTTCTCAAGACACGTCTCCTTCTCATGTCCTCTTCTTAAGTCACATGTCTCCTTCTCCTCAAGTCAAATGTCTCTTTCTCCTCAAGTCACATGTCTTCTTTTAGAGTCACATGTCTCCTTCTCCTCAAGTCATATGTCTCCTTCTTCTCAAGACACGTCTCCTTCTCATGTCCTCTTCTTAAGTCACATGTCTCCTTCTCCTCAAGTCACATGTCTTCCTTTAGAGTCACATGTCTCCTCCTCAAGTCACATGTCTCCTTCTCAAGTCACATGTCTTCTTTTAGAGTCACATGTCTTCTCCTCAAGTCACATGTCTTCTTAAGTCACGTCTCCTTCTCAAGTCGCATGTCTCCTTCTCAAGTCACATGTCTTCTCCTCAAGTCACGTCTCCTTCTCCTCAAGTCACATGTCTCCTTCTGCTCAAGTCACATGTCTCCTTCTGCTCAAGTCACATGTCTCCTTCTCCTCAAGTCACATGTCTCCTTCCCCTCAAGTCACATGTCTCCTTCTCCTCAAGTCACATGTCTCCTTCTCCTCAAGTCACATGTCTTCTCCTCAAGTCACGTCTCCTTCTTAAGTCACATGTCTCCTTCTCCTCAAGTCACATGTCTCCTTTTCCTCAAGTCACATGTCTCCTTTTCCTCAAAACACATGTCTCCTTCTCATGTCCTCTTCTCAAGTCACATGTCCTTCTCCTCAAGTCACATGTCTCCTCCTCAAGTCACATGTCTCCTTCTCAAGTCACATGTCTCCTTCTCCTCAAGTCACATGTCTCCTTCTCCTCAAGTCACATGTCTCCTTCTTCTCAAGACACGTCTCCTTCTCATGTCCTCTTCTTAAGTCACATGTCTCCTTCTCCTCAAGTCACATGTCTTCCTTTAGAGTCACATGTCTCCTCCTCAAGTCACATGTCTCCTTCTCAAGTCACATATCTTCTTTTAGAGTCACATGTCTTCTCCTCAAGCCACATGTCTCCTTCTCCTCAAGTCACGTCTTCTTAAGTCACGTCTTCTCCTCAAGTCACATGTCTTCTTCTCAAGTCACATGTCTTCTCCTCAAGTCACATGTCTTCTCCTCAAGTCACATGTTTTCTTTTAGAGTCACATGTCTCCTTCTCAAGTCACATGTCTTCTCCTCAAGTCACATGTCTCCTTCTCAAGTCACATGTCTTCTTTTAGAGTCACATGTCTCCTTCTCCTCAAGTCACATGTCTCCTTCTCCTCAAGTCACATGTCTCCTTCTCCTCAAGTCACGTCTTCTTAAGTCACGTCTCCTTCTCAAGTCGCATGTCTCCTTCTCAAGTCACATGTCTTCTCCTCAAGTCACATGTCTCCTTCTCAAGTCACATGTCTCCTTCTCCTCAAGTCACTGGTCTCCTGGTGGTGGTGTCCCATGTGGTGTCCTGGGTGTGATGGCTGTGTGTGTGTGTGTGTGTGTGTGTGTGTGTGTGTGTGTGTGTGTGTGTGTGTGTGTGCAGGGACCACCTGCTGTGCTCGGTCACCTGGGTGACGGAGGAGCGCCTGGCTGTGCAGTGGCTGACCAGGAAGCAGAACCACGTGCGCGTGCAGATCTATGACCTGGACGGGAACATCTGGAGAGAAAACCAGGTAGCAGCCGCTCCAGTGGAGACATCGACTATGATGTCGCCTCACAGTGATGACATCGACTATTATGTCGCCTCACAGTGAAGACATCAACACAGTGAGGACATCCAGTATGATGTCGTTTCACAGTGAGGACATCAAGTATGATGTCGTTTCACAGTGAGGACATCAAGTATGATATCACCACACAGTGAAGACACTTAGTATGATGTCACCACACAGTGAGGACATCCAGTATGATGTCGTTTCACAGTGGGGACATCAAGTATGATGTCACCACACAGTGAGGACATCCAGTATGATGTCACCACACAGTGAGGACATCAAGTATGATGTCGTTTCACAGTGAGGACATCAAGTATGATGTCGTTTCACAGTGAGGACATCCAGTATGATGTCGCCTCACAATGAAAACATCGAGTATGATGTCGCCTCACAATGAAGACATCAAGTATGATGTCTCCACACAGTGAGGACATCCAGTATGATGTCGTTTCACAGTGAGGACATCAAGTATGATGTCGTTTCACAGTGAGGACATCAAGTATGATATCACCACACAGTGAAGACATCCAGTATGATGTCACCACACAGTGAGGACATCCAGTATGATGTCGTTTCACAGTGAGGACATCAAGTATGATGTCGTTTCACAGTGAAGACATCAAGTATGATGTCACCACACAGTGAGGACATCGAGTATGATGTCACAACACAGTGAAGACACTTAGTATGATGTCGCCTCACAGTGAAGACACTTAGTATGATGTCGCCTCACAATGAAGACATCAAGTATGATGTCTCCACACAGTGAGGACATCCAGTATGATGTCGTTTCACAGTGAGGACATCAAGTATGATATCACCACACAGTGAAGACATCCAGTATGATGTCACCACACAGTGAGGACATCCAGTATGATGTCGTTTCACAGTGAGGACATCCAGTATGATGTCGTTTCACAGTGAGGACATCAAGTATGATATCACCACACAGTGAGGACATCAAGTATGATGTCTCCACACAGTGAGGACATCCAGTATGATGTCGTTTCACAGTGAGGACATCAAGTATGATGTCTCCACACAGTGAGGACATCAAGTATGATGTCTCCACACAGTGAGGACATCAAGTATGATGTCACCACACAGTGATGACATCAAGTATGATGTCTCCACACAGTGAGGACATCCAGTATGATGTCGTTTCACAGTGAGGACATCAAGTATGATATCACCACACAGTGAGGACATCAAGTATGATGTCACCACACAGTGAGGACATCAAGTTTGATATCACCACACAGTGAGGACATCAAGTATGATGTCACCACACAGTGAGGACATCAAGTATGATGTCACAACACAGTGAAGACATCAAGTATGATATCACCACACAGTGAGGACATCCAGTATGATGTCGTATCACAGTGAGGACATCAAGTATGATGTCTCCACACAGTGAGGACATCCAGTATGATGTCGTTTCACAGTGAGGACATCAAGTATGATATCACCACACAGTGAGGACATCAAGTATGATGTCTCCACACAGTGAGGACATCCAATATGATGTTGTTTCACAGTGAGGACATCAAGTATGATGTCTCCACACAGTGAGGACATCAAGTATGATGTCTCCACACAGTGAGGACATCAAGTATAATGTCCCCACACAGTGAGGACATCAAGTATGATGTCTCCACACAGTGAGGACATCCAGTATGATGTCGTTTCACAGTGAGGACATCAAGTATGATATCACCACACAGTGAGGACATCAAGTATGATGTCACCACACAGTGAGGACATCAAGTTTGATATCACCACACAGTGAGGACATCAAGTATGATGTCACCACACAGTGAGGACATCAAGTTTGATATCACCACACAGTGAGGACATCAAGTATGATGTCACCACACAGTGAGGACATCAAGTATGATGTCACAACACAGTGAAGACACTTAGTATGATGTCGCCTCACAGTGACGACACTTAGTATGATGTCGCCTCACAGTGAAGATATCAAGTATGATATCACCACACAGTGAGGACATCCAGTATGGTGTCGTTTCACAGTGAAGACATCAAGTGTGATGTCGCCTCACAGTGAAGACATCGAGTATGATGTCGCCTCACAGTGAGGACATCAAGTATGATGTCGCCTCACAATGAAGACATCAAGTATGACATCACCACACAGTGAAGACATCCAGTATGATGTCGCCTGCTTCCCCACTAACTTGGTCTCCTTTTCCACAGAACTTTGAACAAACAAGCAAGACCGGCTGGATCGGTCATGTAAGTGTGGAAAAAATATTAATGTAAATATTAATGTATACAAATATAAATATGTTTATATACATAAATAGTGTACATACTGTAAATAATATATCTATATCATTAAGATATTTTATTAAGTTTGACTTGAGAACAGAGTTGGCACAACTTTGACTAAAGTGCTGCAAACTCATCAAAAACATTCAAAACAGTTTGTTTTATTCCTTCTCATGTATTCTTTTATTATTTAAATTGATCTCATGTGTTGGTTTATTCTTTCAAGTACCTCTTTTTTGTTTTTATTCCTTCTCATTTATTGTTTCAGTCATTCTAATTTATTGTTATTATTTAAGAATATATGATTTATTGTTTTATTCATTGTATTTATTGTTGTATTATTTCTCATTTATTGTTTTATTCATTCTCATGTATTGTGTTTAAAAGTATCTCATGCGTTCTTTTATTCTTTCTAGTATCTCTACTTTTTGTTTTTATTCCTTCTCATTTGTTGTTTTGTTCCTTGCATTTATTGTTCTATTTTTTAAATGGATCTAATTCATTGTTGTATTCCTTCCATGTATTGTTTTTTCCCTCCATTTATTGTTTCATTATTTACATTTGTTTTATTATTTAAAAAGTATCAAAATTGTTGTTTTATTATTTCGAGTATCTCTTTTTTGTTTTTATTCCTTCTGTTTTATTGTTGTATTCCTTCCACTTGTTGTTTTATTCTATCTCAATTATTGTTTTAAACCTTCTGTTTATTGTTTTATTACTTCTATTTATTGTTGTATTCTTTCCTATTTATTGTATAATTCTTTCGCATTTATTTTTTTATTATTTAAAAGTATCTAATATGTTTTATTCTTTCTAGTATCTCTTTATTATTATTTTGTTCCTTCTCATAATTGTTGTTTTCCTTCTATTGTTTTATTACATCCATTCATTTTTTTATTACTTCCATTTATTCTTTAATTCCTTCCTTCTATTGTTGTATTACTTCCATTTATTGTTGTATTTTTTCTCATTGATTGTTGTATTCCTTCTATTTATTCTTGTATTATTTCTCATCTACTGTTTTATTCTTTCTCATTTATTGTTGTATTCTTTCTTATTTGTTATTTTATTCATTCTCATTCATTGTTGTATTCCTTCCATTTATTGTTGTATTTGTGTTCAAATATTGTTTTATTCTTTCCATTTATGGTTTAATTCATTCTCATGTATTGTGTTATTATTTAAAAGTATCTCATGTGTTGTTTTATTATTTTGAGTATCTCTATTTTTTGTTTTGATTCCTTCTCATTTATTGTTGTATTCCTTCCACTTATTGTTTTATTCTTTCTCAATTATTGTTTTAAACCTTCTGTTTATTGTTTTATTACTTCTATTTATTGTTGTATTCTTTCCTATTTATTGTATGATTCCTTCTCATGTATTGTTTTATTATTTAAAAGTATCTAATGTGTGTTGTTCTTTCTAGTATCTCTTTATTATTATTTTGTTCCTTCTCATAATTGTTGTATTCCTTCTATTCATTTTTTACTACTTCCATTTATTGTTTAATTCCTTCCTTCTATTGTTGTATTACTTCCATTTATTATTGAATTTTTTCTCTTTGATGAGTGTGAATGTTGTCTGTCTATCTGTGTTGGCCCTGCGATGAGGTGGCGACTTGTCCAGGGTGTACCCTGCCTTCCGCCCGATTGTAGCTGGGATAGGCGCCAGCGCCCCCCGTGACCCCGAAAGGGAATAAGCGGTAGAAAATGGATGGATGGATGGATGATTGTTGTATTCCTTCTACTTATTTTTGTATTATTTCTCATTTACTGTTTTATTCTTTCTCATTTATTGCTTTATTCTTTCTCATTTATTGTTGTATTCTTTCTCATTTGTTATTTTATTCATTCTCATTTATTGTTGTTTTCTTTCTCATTTATTATTGTATTCGTGTTCATATATTGTTTTATTCTTTCCATTTATGGTTTAATTTATTCTCATGTATTGTGTTATTATTTAAAAGTATCTCATATGTTGTGTTATTCTTTTTAGTATCTCAATTTTTTGTTTTTATTCCTTCTCATGTATTGTTGTATTACTTAAACGTATTGTTGTTTTCCCTCCATTTATTGTTTTATTATTGATATTTATTGTTATTAAATGCATGTCTTGTATTGTTGTATTGGCTGCAGTATGTGCCGCTACCACTGTTCTTCACTGACGATGACATCAGCTTCTACAAGGTGATGAGCGACACCAGCGGCTATAAACACATTCATCTCATCAAAGACGTGAGTTACATCACCTGCTTTCACCTTGACCTTGGACTTTCACCTCCACCTCCACCTTGGACTTTCACCTCGACCTTGGACTCTCACCTCCACCTTGGATTTTCACCTCGACTTTGGACTTTCACCTCGACCTTGGAATTTCACCTTGACCTTGGACTTTCATCTCCACCTTGGACTTTCACCTCCACTTTGGACTTTCACCTCGACCTTGGACTTTCACCTCGACCTTGGACTTTCACCTTGACCTTGGACTTTCACCTCGACCTTGGACTTTCACCTCGACCTTGGACTTTCACCTCGACCTTGGACTTTCACCTCGACTTTGGACTTTCACTTCGACCTTTGACTTTCATCTCGACCTTGGACTTTCACCTCGACCTTATACTTTCACCTCAACCTTGGACTTTCATCTTGACCTTGTACTTTCAGAAATAAGGTCGATTTTGGAGAAATAAAATCCCTTCTGTCATAACAGATAATATTATGACACAATTAATTATGGTCAAAAATGTTTGGTGGACAACAATGTTTTAGTCAATATTTAACCTTAAAATACACACCTCAACTTTTGTGTGAAAAGCAACAGCTGTCACTTCTGGTGCAAGTCACCAAAATAAAAGCCTTAACTTCTTTAACTGTCTCTGAAGGCCAAAGCAAATGCTCTTACGTCTGGTGCAAGTCGACAAAATAAAAGCCTTGACTTTTTCAACTGTCTTTGCGAAATAAAAGCTTTGACTTCTTAAACTCTTTGCAAAATAAAGGCTTTGACTTCTTCAACTGTCTTTGCAAAATAAAAGCCTTGACTTCTTCAACTGTCTTTGCAAAATAAAAGCTTTGACTTTTTCAACTGTCTTTGCAAAAATAAAAGCTTTGACTTCTTCAACTGTCTTTGCAAAAATAAAAGCTTTGACTTCTTCAACTGTCTTTGCAAAATAAAAGCCTTGACTTCTTCAACTGTCTTTGCAAAATGAAAGCTTTGACTTCTTCAACTGTCTTTGCAAGATAAAAGCCTTGACTTCTTTAACTGTCTTTGAAGGGCAAAGCAACATCTCTTTCTTGTGCAAGTTGACAAAATAAAAGCCTTGACTTCTTCAACTGTCTTTGCAAAATAAAAGCCTTGACTTCTTCAACTGTCTTTGCAAAATAAAATCTTTGACTTCTTAAACTCTTTGCAAAATAAAAGCTTTGACTTCTTCAACTGTCTTTGCAAAATAAGAGCCTTCACTTCTTCAACTGTCTTTGCAAAATAAAAGCCTTGACTTCTTCAACTGTCTTTGCAAAATAAAAGCTTTGACTTTTTCAACTGTCCTTGCAAAAATAAAAGCTTTGACTTCTTCAACTGTCTTTGCAAAATAAAGGCCTTGACTTCTTCAACTGTCTTTGCAAAATAAAAGCCTTGACTTCTTCAACTGTCTTTGCAAAATAAAAGCTTTGACTTCTTCAACTGTCTTTGCAAGATAAAAGCCTTGACTTCTTTAACTGTCTTTGAAGGGCAAAGCAACATCTCTTTCTTGTGCAAGTTGACAAAATAAAAGCCTTGACTTCTTCAACTGTCTTTGCAAAATATAAGCTTTGACTTCAACTGTCTTTGCAAAATAAAAGCCTTGACTTCTTCAAACTGTCTTTGAAGGGCAAAGCAACAGCTCTTTCTTGTGCAAGTTGACAAAATAAAAGCCTTGAGTTCTTCAACTGTCTTTGCAAAATAAAAGCCTTGACTTCTTCAACTGTCTTTGCAAAATAAAAGCCTTGACTTCTTCAACTGTCTCTGAAGGGCAAAGCAACAGCTCTTTCTTCTGGTGCAAGTCGACAAAATAAAAGCCTTGACTTCTTCAACTGTCTTTGCAAAATAAAAGCTTTGACTTCTTCAACTGTCTTTGCAAAATAAAAGCCTTGACTTCTTCAACTGTCATTGCAAAATAAAAGCCATGACTTCTTCAACTGTCTTTGAAAGGCAAAGCAACAGCTCTTTCTTCTTGTGCAAGTTGACAAAATAAAAGCCTCGACTTCTTTAACTATCTTTGCAAAATAAAAGCCTTGACTTCTTCATCAGTCTTTGCAGAATAAGAACTTTGACTTCTTCAACTTTCTTTGAAGGGCAAAGCAACAGCTCTTTCTTCTTGTGCAAGTTGACAAAATAAAAGCATTGTCTTCTTCAACTGTCTTTGCAAAATAAAAGCCTTGACTTCTTCAACTGTCTTTGCAAAATAAAAGCTTTGACTTCTTCAACTGTCTTTGCAAAACAAAAGCCTTGACTTCTTCAACTGTCTTTGCAAAATAAAAGACTTGACTTCTTCAACTGTCTTTGAAGGGCAAAGCAACAGCACTTTCTTCTTGTGCAATTTGACAAAATAAAAGCCTTGACTTCTTCAACTCTCTTTGCAAAACAAAAGCCTTGACTTCTTCAACTGTCTTTGCAAAATAAAAGCCTTGACTTCTTCAACTGTCATTGCAAAATAAAAGCCTTGACTTCTTCAACTATCTTTGAAAGGCAAAGCAACAGCTCTTTCTTCTTGTCCAAGTTGACAAAATAAAAGCCTCGACTTCTTTAACTATCTTTGCAAAATAAAAGCCTTGACTTCTTCAACTGTCTTTGCAAAATAAAAGCCTTGACTTCTTCAACTGTCTTCGAAGGGCAAAGCAACAGCTCCTTCTTGTATTGCAAGTTGACAAAATAAAAGCTTTGACTTCTTCAACTGTCTTTGCAAAATAAAAGCCTTGACTTCTTCAACTGTCTTTGCAAAATAAAAGCTTTCACTTCTTCAACTGTCTTTGCAAGATGAAAGGATTGACTTCTTCAACTGTCTTTGAAGGGCAAAGCAACAGCTCTTTCTTCTTGTGCAAGTTGACAATATAAAAGCCTTGACTTCTTCAACTGTCTTTGCAAAATAAAAGCCTTGACTTCTTCAACTGTCTTTGCAAAATAAAAGCTTTGACTTCTTCAACTGTCTTTGCAAGATAAAAGCCTTGACTTCTTCAAGTGTCTTTGAAGGGCAAAGCAACAGCTCTTTCTTGTGCAAGTTGACAATATAAAAGCCTTGACTTCTTCGACTGTCTTTGCAAAATAAAAGCCTTGACTTCTTCAACTGTCTTTGCAAAATATAAGCTTTGACTTCAACTGTCTTTGCAAAATAAAAGCCTTGACTTCTTCAAAGTGTCTTTGAAGGGCAAAGCAACAGCTCTTTCTTGTGCAAGTTGACAAAATAAAAGCCTTGACTTCTTCAACAGTATTTGCAAAATAAAAGCCTTGACTTCTTCAACTGTCTTTGCAAAATAAAAGCCTTGACTTCTTCAACTGTCTTTGAAGGGCAAAGCAACAGCTGTCACTTCTTGTGCAAGTTGACAAAACAAAAGCCTTGACTTCTTCAACTGTCTTTGCAAAATAAAATACTTGACTTCTTCAACTGTCTTTGCAAAATAAAAGCCTTGACTTCTTCAACTGTCTTTGAAGGGCAAAGCAACAGCTCTTTCTTCTTGTGCAAGTTGACAAAATAAAAGCCTTGACTTCTTCAACTGGCTTTGCAAAATAAAAGCCTTGACTTCTTCAACTGTCTTTGCAAAATAAAAGCCTTGACTTCTTCAACTGTCTTTGAAGGGCAAAGCAACAGCTCTCACTTCTTGTGCAAGTTGACAAAACAAAAGCCTTGACTTCTTCAACTGCCTTTGCAAAATAAAAGCCTTGACTTCTTCAACTGTCTTTGCAAAATAAAAGCTTTGACTTCTTCAACTGTCTTTGCAAGATAAAAGCCTTGACTTCTTCAAGTGTCTTTGAAGGGCAAAGCAACAGCTCTTTCTTGTGCAAGTTGACAATATAAAAGCCTTGACTTCTTCGACTGTCTTTGCAAAATAAAAGCCTTGACTTCTTCAACTGTCTTTGCAAAATATAAGCTTTGACTTCAACTGTCTTTGCAAAATAAAAGCCTTGACTTCTTCAAAGTGTCTTTGAAGGGCAAAGCAACAGCTCTTTCTTGTGCAAGTTGACAAAATAAAAGCCTTGACTTCTTCAACTGTATTTGCAAAATAAAAGCGTTGACTTCTTCAACTGTCTTTGCAAAATAAAAGCCTTGACTTCTTCAACTGTCTTTGAAGGGCAAAGCAACAGCTCTCACTTCTTGTGCAAGTTGACAAAACAAAAGCCTTGACTTCTTCAACTGCCTTTGCAAAATAAAAGCCTTGACTTCTTCAACTGTCTTTGCAAAACAAAAGCTTTGACTTCTTCAACTGTCTTTGCAAAATAAAGGCTATGACTTCTTCAACTGTCTTTGCAAAATAAGAGCCTTCACTTCTTCAACTGTCTTTGCAAAATAAAAGCCTTGACTTCTTCAACTGTCTTTGCAAAATAAAAGCCTTGACTTCTTCAACTGTCTTTGCAAAATAAAAGCTTTGACTTCTTCAACTGTCTTTGCAAAATAAAAGCCTTGCCTTCTTCAACTGTCTCTGAAGGGCAAAGCAACAGCTCTTTCTTCTTGTGCAAGTTGACAAAATAAAAGCCTTCACTTTTTCAACTGTCTTTGCAAAATAAAAGCCTGGACTTCTTCAACTGTCTTTGAAGGGCAAAGCAACAGCTCTTACTTCTTGTGCAAGTTGACAAAATAAAAGCCTTGACTTCTTCAACTGTCTTTGAAGGGCAAAGCAACAGCTCTTTCTTCTTGTGCAAGTTGACAAAATAAAAGCCTTGACTTCTTCAACTGGCTTTGCAAAATAAAAGCCTTGACTTCTTCAACTGTCTTTGCAAAATAAAAGCCTTGACTTCTTCAACTGTCTTTGAAGGGCAAAGCAACAGCTCTCACTTCTTGTGCAAGTTGACAAAACAAAAGCCTTGACTTCTTCAACTGCCTTTGCAAAATAAAAGCCTTGACTTCTTCAACTGTCTTTGCAAAATAAAAGCTTTGACTTCTTCAACTGTCTTTGCAAGATAAAAGCCTTGACTTCTTCAAGTGTCTTTGAAGGGCAAAGCAACAGCTCTTTCTTGTGCAAGTTGACAATATAAAAGCCTTGACTTCTTCGACTGTCTTTGCAAAATAAAAGCCTTGACTTCTTCAACTGTCTTTGCAAAATATAAGCTTTGACTTCAACTGTCTTTGCAAAATAAAAGCCTTGACTTCTTCAAAGTGTCTTTGAAGGGCAAAGCAACAGCTCTTTCTTGTGCAAGTTGACAAAATAAAAGCCTTGACTTCTTCAACTGTATTTGCAAAATAAAAGCCTTGACTTCTTCAACTGTCTTTGCAAAATAAAAGCCTTGACTTCTTCAACTGTCTTTGAAGGGCAAAGCAACAGCTGTCACTTCTTGTGCAAGTTGACAAAACAAAAGCCTTGACTTCTTCAACTGTCTTTGCAAAATAAAATACTTGACTTCTTCAACTGTCTTTGCAAAATAAAAGCCTTGACTTCTTCAACTGTCTTTGAAGGGCAAAGCAACAGCTCTTTCTTCTTGTGCAAGTTGACAAAATAAAAGCCTTGACTTCTTCTACTGGCTTTGCAAAATAAAAGCCTTGACTTCTTCAACTGTCTTTGCAAAATAAAAGCCTTGACTTCTTCAACTGTCTTTGAAGGGCAAAGCAACAGCTCTCACTTCTTGTGCAAGTTGACAAAACAAAAGCCTTGACTTCTTCAACTGCCTTTGCAAAATAAAAGCCTTGACTTCTTCAACTGTCTTTGCAAAACAAAAGCTTTGACTTCTTCAACTGTCTTTGCAAAATAAAGGCTATGACTTCTTTAACTGTCTTTGCAAAATAAGAGCCTTCACTTCTTCAACTGTCTTTGCAAAATAAAAGCCTTGACTTCTTCAACTGTCTTTGCAAAATAAAAGCCTTGACTTCTTCAACTGTCTTTGAAGGGCAAAGCAACAGCTCTCACTTCTTGTGCAAGTTGACAAAACAAAAGCCTTGACTTCTTCAACTGCCTTTGCAAAATAAAAGCCTTGACTTCTTCAACTGTCTTTGCAAAACAAAAGCTTTGACTTCTTCAACTGTCTTTGCAAAATAAAGGCTATGACTTCTTCAACTGTCTTTGCAAAATAAGAGCCTTCACTTCTTCAACTGTCTTTGCAAAATAAAAGCCTTGACTTCTTCAACTGTCTTTGCAAAATAAAAGCCTTGACTTCTTCAACTGTCTTTGCAAAATAAAAGCTTTGACTTCTTCAACTGTCTTTGCAAAATAAAAGCCTTGCCTTCTTCAACTGTCTCTGAAGGGCAAAGCAACAGCTCTTTCTTCTTGTGCAAGTTGACAAAATAAAAGCCTTCACTTTTTCAACTGTCTTTGCAAAATAAAAGCCTGGACTTCTTCAACTGTCTTTGAAGGGCAAAGCAACAGCTCTTACTTCTTGTGCAAGTTGACAAAATAAAAGCCTTGACTTCTTCAACTGTCTTTGCAAAATAAAAGCCTTGACTTTTTCAACTGTCTTTGCGAAATAAAAGCCTTGACTTCTTCAACTGTCTTTGCAAAATAAAAGCCTTGACTTTTTCAACTGTCTTTGCAAAATAAAAGCCTTGACTTCTTCAACTGTCTTTGAAGGGCAAAGCAACAGCTCTTTCTTGTGTTGCAAGTTGACAAAATAAAAGTCTTGACTTCTTCAACAGTCTTTGCAAAATAAAAGCCTTGATTTTTTCAACTGTCTTTGCGAAATAAAAGACTTGACTTCTTCAACTGTCTTTGCAAAATAAAAGCCTTGACTTCTTCAATTGTCTTTGCAAAATAAAATCTTTGACTTCTTCAACTGTCTTTGCAAAATAAAAGCTTTGACTTCTTCAACTGTCTTTGCAAGATAAAAGCCTTGACTTCTTTAACTGTCTTTGAAGGGCAAAGCAACATCTCTTTCTTGTGCAAGTTGACAAAATAAAAGCCTTGACTTCTTCAACTGTCTTTGCAAAATATAAGCTTTGACTTCAACTGTCTTTGCAAAATAAAAGCCTTGACTTCTTCAAACTGTCTTTGAAGGGCAAAGCAACAGCTCTTTCTTGTGCAAGTTGACAAAATAAAAGCCTTGAGTTCTTCAACTGTCTTTGCAAAATAAAAGCCTTGACTTCTTCAACTGTCTTTGCAAAATAAAAGCCTTGACTTCTTCAACTGTCTTTGAAAGGCAAAGCAACAGCTCTTTCTTCTTGTGCAAGTTGACAAAATAAAAGCCTCGACTTCTTTAACTATCATTGCAAAATAAAAGCCTTGACTTCTTCATCAGTCTTTGCAAAATAAGAAATTTGACTTCTTCAACTTTCTTTGAAGGGCAAAGCAACAGCTCTTTCTTCTTGTGCAAGTTGACGAAATAAAAGCATTGTCTTCTTCAACTGTCTTTGCAAAATAAAAGCCTTGACTTCTTCAACTGTCTTTGCAAAATAAAAGCTTTGACTTCTTCAACTGTCTTTGCAAAACAAAAGCCTTGACTTCTTCAACTGTCTTTGCAAATTAAAAGACTTGACTTCTTCAACTGTCTTTGAAGGGCAAAGCAACAGCACTTTCTTCTCGTGCAAGTTGACAAAATAAAAGCCTTGACTTCTTCAACTGTCTTTGCAAAACAAAAGCCTTGACTTCTTCAACTGTCTTTGCAAAATAAAAGCCTTGACTTCTTCAACTGTCCTTGCAAAATAAAAGCCTTGACTTCTTCAACTATCTTTGAAAGGCAAAGCAACAGCTCTTTCTTCTTGTCCAAGTTGACAAAATAAAAGCCTCGACTTCTTTAACTATCTTTGCAAAATAAAAGCCTTGACTTTTTCAACTGTCTTTGCAAAATAAAAGCCTTGACTTCTTCAACTGTCTTCGAAGGGCAAAGCAACAGCTCCTTCTTGTATTGCAAGTTGACAAAATAAAAGCTTTGACTTCTTCAACTGTCTTTGCAAAATAAAAAGCTTTGACTTCTTCAACTGTCTTTGCAAAATAAAAGCCTTGACTTCTTCAACTGTCTTTGCAAAATAAAAGCCTTGACTTCTTCAACTTGTCTTTGAAGGGCAAAGCAACAGCTCTTTCTTGTGTTGCAAGTTGACAAAATAAAAGCTTTGACTTCTTCAACTGTCTTTGCAAAATAAAAGCCTTGACTTCTTCAACAGTCTTTGCAAAATAAAAGCTTTGTCTTCTTCAACTGTCTTTGCAAGATAAAAGGATTGACTTCTTCAACTGTCTTTGAAGGGCAAAGCAACAGCTCTTTCTTGTGCAAGTTGACAATATAAAAGCCTTGACTTCTTCAACTGTCTTTGCAAAATAAAAGCCTTGACTTCTTCAACTGTCTTTGCAAAATAAAAGCCTTGACTTCTTCAACTGTCTTTGCAAAATAAAAGCCTTGACTTCTACTGTCTTTGCAAAATAAAAGCCTTGACTTCTTCAACTGTCTTTGCAAGATAAAAGCCTTGACTTCTTCAACTGTATTTGCAAAATAAAAGCCTTGACTTCTTCAACTGTCTTTGCAAAAACAAAGCCTTGACTTCTTCAACTGTCTTTGAAGGGCAAAGCAACAGCTGTCACTTCTTGTGCAAGTTGACAAAACAAAAGCCTTGACTTCTTCAACTGTCTTTGCAAAATAAAATCCTTGACTTCTTCAACTGTCTTTGCAAAATCAAATCCTTGACTTCTTCAACTGTCTTTGCAAAATAAAAGCCTTGACTTCTTCAACTGTCTTTGCAAAATAAAAGCCTTGACTTCTTCAACTGTCTTTGAAGGGCAAAGCAACAGCTCTCACTTCTTGTGCAAGTTGACAAAACAAAAGCCTTGACTTCTTCAACTGCCTTTGCAAAATAAAATCCTTGACTTCTTCAACTGTCTTTGCAAAATAAAAGCCTTGACTTCTTCAACTGTCTTTGAAGGGCAAAGCAACAGCTCTCACTTCTTGTGCAAGTTGACAAAACAAAAGCCTTGACTTCTTCAACTGCCTTTGCAAAATAAAATCCTTGACTTCTTCAACTGTCTTTGCAAAAAAAAAGCCTTGACTTCTTCAACTGTCTTTGCAAAATAAAGGCTATGACTTCTTCAACTGTCTTTGCAAAATAAGAGCCTTCACTTCTTCAACTGTCTTTGCAAAATAAAAGCCTTGACTTCTTCAACTGTCTTTGCAAAATAAAACCCTTGACTTCTTCAACTGTCTTTGCAAAATAAAAGCTTTGACTTCTTCAACTGTCTTTGCAAAATAAAAGCCTTGCCTTCTTCAACTGTCTCTGAAGGGCAAAGCAACAGCTCTTTCTTCTTGTGCAAGTTGACAAAATAAAAGCCTTCACTTTTTCAACTGTCTTTGCAAAATAAAAGCCTGGACTTCTTCAACTGTCTTTGAAGGGCAAAGCAACAGCTCTTACTTCTTGTGCAAGTTGACAAAATAAAAGCCTTGACTTCTTCAACTGTCTTTGCAAAATAAAAGCCTTGACTTTTTCAACTGTCTTTGCGAAATAAAAGCCTTGACTTCTTCAACTGTCTTTGCAAAATAAAAGCCTTGACTTTTTCAACTGTCTTTGCAAAATAAAAGCCTTGACTTCTTCAACTGTCTTTGAAGGGCAAAGCAACAGCTCTTTCTTGTGTTGCAAGTTGACAAAATAAAAGTCTTGACTTCTTCAACTGTCTTTGCAAAATAAAAGCCTTGACTTCTTCAACTGTCATTGCGAAATAAAAGCCTTGACTTCTTCAACTGTCTTTGCAAAATAAAAGCCTTGACTTCTTCAATTGTCTTTGCAAAATAAAATCTTTGACTTCTTCAACTGTCTTTGCAAAATAAAAGCTTTGACTTCTTCAACTGTCTTTGCAAGATAAAAGCCTTGACTTCTTTAACTGTCTTTGAAGGGCAAAGCAACATCTCTTTCTTGTGCAAGTTGACAAAATAAAAGCCTTGACTTCTTCAACTGTCTTTGCAAAACAAAAGCCTTGACTTCTTCAACTGTCTTTGCAAAATAAAAGCCTTGACTCTAACTGTCTCTGAAGGGCAAAGCAACAGCTGTCACGTCTGGCAGGTGGGAGGTCATCTACATTTCCAAAGTGACAAAAGACGCTATGTGAGTAGAAGTTGGCGGGAATTTCAACTGGCGACGGGAAGTAACGTCCTTCTCACCCGCAGATACTTTGTCAGTAACGAGTACCAAGGTGTGCCCGTCAAGAGGAATATGTACAAGTAAGTACTTTTGTTTGGACAAGTGCATACTTTGTTTAAGCAGTGCGATGTCAAAATAAGTACTCTAAGTAAAATAAGTACTCTAAGTAAAATAAGTATTCTAAGTAAAATAAAAAAACATCCTCAAAGTGCCAACAATAACCTGAATATTAACAAATATTAATGATATTGTTATTATATGTGCTAACGCAGATGGACTATTTTTAAGTTGGTCAACTTTGACATCCAACTTAGACCCGGAGATGACAATGGCAACAAAAAAAAAGCTTGTTTATAAGTACGATGTTACATTGTTGATGTAAAGAAGAAGATATAAACATCCCGTCAGTATTTATCCCAGTGAGAGCAGATGTTGTACAGTAAGTGATTGTTTTATTATGTTTGTATATCTTCTTTAGCACTTAGCCATACTGCTACGTGATGCTTGGTGTTTGACTAAAGCTGCCTCTGTTATCACACAGCTTCTAAAACTTGTAGATCATCCTCCTTATGTTCAGGCTCAAAAATAGAAGTTTGTGGACATTTGTCCCAGAGTGGTCTTTGTTGTCTCTCATCAAGTCTGCCATGATCAGTAGTCTTGTTGTTGTTGAAGGGAATGTGAGCGTTGTGATGAGTCTGTGGAAGTAATACACCGCCACATGCCTAAAATGACCAATATATGTAAATATAACATGTTATTATGAATGTTACTAGATACTACTTATATAATTACAGTATGATACAAATATGTAAATTTTACATCTTATAATGACTGTTACTAGATACTACGCTTATACTTACAGCATGATCAAAATATGTAAATGTTACACATTATTATGAATGTTAGTTACTACATTTAATATAGATTTACAGTATGATGAAACCATTCAAATATTACATGTTATTATGAATGTTACTTCATTACATATATACTTACAACATGACCAAAATATGTAAATATTACACCCTATTATGAATGTTACAACATTATATATATATACATACTTACAGTATGATGAGAATATGTAAATATTACATGTTATTATGAATGTTCATATGTACTACATATATACTTACAGCATGGTCAAATTATGTAAATATTACATGTTATTATGAATATTACTAGATACTACATATATACTTACAGCATGATCAAAATATGTATATATTACATGTTATTTTGAATGTTACTAAATTACATATATACTTACAACATTATGAAAATATGTAAATATTACATGTTATTATGAATGTTAATAGATACTACATATATATACTTACAATATGATGAAAATTTTAAAACAATACATGTTACAATGAATGTTACTACATGGTATATAAACTTGGAGCATAATGAAAATATGTAAATATTACATGTTATTATGAATGTTACTAGATACTACATGTATACTTAAAATGAACAAAATATGTAAATACTACATGTTATTATGAATGTTACTACATTACATATATACTTACAGTATGATGAAAATATGTAAATATTACAAGTGATTATGAATGTTACTACATTACATATATACTTACAGTATGATGAAAATATGTAAATATTACATGTTCTTATGAATGTTACTAGATACTACATATATACTTACAGGATGATGAAAATGTGTAAATATTCACATAAAATTAATGTTACTAGATTCTACATATAAACTTACAACATGCTAAAAATATGTAAATATGTCATGTTATTATGAATGTTACTAGATACTACATATATACTTACAGCATGATCGAAATATGTAAATATTACATGTTATTATGAATGTTACTACATGACATATATTTACAGCATGATAAAAATGTGTAAATATTCACATGTTATTATGAATGTTACTAGATACTACATATATACTTACACCATGATGAAAATATGTAAATATTACATGTTTTTACGAATGTTACCACATGACATATATACTTACAGCATGACGGACATGTGTGAATATTCACATGTTATTATGAATGTTACTAGATACTACATATACTGTATACTTACAGCATGCTGAAAATGTGTAAATATGTCATGTTATTATGAATGTTAATAGATACTACATATATACTTACAGTGTGATGAAAATACTGTATGTAAATTATACATGTTATAATATTACTACATTACATATATACTTAAAGTATAATGAAAATATGTGAATATTACATGTTGTTATGAATGTTACTACGTTACATATATAGCATGATAAAAATGTGTAAATATTCACATGTTATCGTGAATGTTAATGGATACTACATATATAGTAACAGTATGGTGAAAATATGTAAATAGTACTTGTTATTATGAATGTTACTAAATTGCATATATACTTACAGCATGGTTAAAAATGTGTAAATATTCACATGTTATTATGAATGTTGTTGGATACTACATATATACACTTACAGCATGATGAAAATATGTAAATATTACATGTTATTATGATTGTTACTAGATACTACATGTATACTTACAACATGATGAAAATGTCATGTTATTAAGAATGTTACTAGATACTACATATATACTTACAGCATGATCAAAATATATAAATATTACATGTTATTATGAATGTTACTAGATACTACATGTATACTTACAGCATGATGAAAATATGTCATGTTATTATGAATGTTACTAGATACTACATATATACTTACAGCATGATCAAAATATGTAAATATTACATGCTATTATGAATGTTTCGAGATACTACATATATACTTACAACATGATACAAATATGTAAATATTACATGTTATTATGAATGTTACTAGATACTACATATATACTTACAGCATGATAAAAATATGTAAATATTACATGTTATTATGAATGTTACTAGATACTACATATATACTTACAGCATGATGAAAATATGTAAATATTACATGTTATTATGACTGTTACTAGATACTACATGTATACTTACAGCATGATGAAAATATGTCATGTTATTATGAATGTTACTAGATACTACATATATACTTACAGCATGATGAAAATATGTAAATATTACATGTTATTATGAATGTTACTAGATATTACTTGTATACTTACAACATGATGAAATTATGTCATGTTATTAAGAATGTTACTAGATACTACATATATACTTACATCATGATGAAAATATGTAAATAGTACATGTTATTATGAATGTTACTAGATACTACATATATGCTTACAGCATGATGAAAAGATGTAAATATTACATGTTATTATGAATGTTACTAGATACTACATGTATACTTAGAGCATGATCAAAATATATAAATATTACATGTTATTATGAATATTAATAGATACTACATATATACTTACAGTATGATGAAAATACTGTATGTACATATTACATGTTATCATGAATGTTACTACATGACATATATACTTATAGTGTGTATATAAAACCTGTTTTTGGATGTTTTAGAGCACTTTATAGGCGGAATAGAGCAACTTCCATTAGCTCCATTGTTGGCTGACTTCTGCTATCTTTTATTTATGAGTTAAAATGCATAAAAAAACAACAACTAAATGTGCTTATCTGCTGTAAGGATTGTGAATGATGAAAGGAAACCCTCCCAAAAAGTGCAGTTCCTCCCTAAAGGGCTCATGTTATGATATTTTCTACACATAAACACGTGTTTCTTTGGTCTAAATGCCAGATGGTTGATGTGCGGCCACTTCTTTTCCCTCATTTGAGATTCTTGCAAAGCAGTTGGGATTATTTCCCATTTGTTGTTGCCATGACATCATCTCAAGAGTCCCACCTTGTTTTGCGCGGCAGGCTGAAGATTGGAGGCCAAGCGTCGGCCCGTCAGTGTCTCACCTGCGACTTTGCCCAGGACAGGTGTCAGTACAACTCGGCTTACTTCAGCGTCAACGCCTCCTACTACCGCTTGGACTGCTACGGTTGGTTACACGCCCGCGTCCGCTCGCCCGCCATCCTGTCATCTTATTTCTCGTCACCTCAATAACGACGGCACCTTTTGTCTCCACGCTTGTCTGGACCAGGACCGGGTTTGCCCACCTACGCGCTCATGGACAACCGAGGACCAGGTGCAAGTATGTACACACCAATGAGCTGATATTTGCACAAAAAAAAAAAAAAAAAAAAAAAAAATCAACATTGTTTCCAACTCCACTGGTTTTGGGTTCTGTACGTCCATTACAGTTTTTCCCGTTTGACTTTCAAAACAGTGACAGAAGAAATCTTCACAGTTCATGAGAAAATAAGATACAAATCAAATCATATCATTCCTTTTTTTTTTCCCGGACCAGAGATGTCCACTCTTGAAGATAACAAGGAACTGGAGTATGTCCTTAAGGGATTTCGAATGCCAACAATGAAGTACGGCACGCTGAAGATCGCAGGATTTGGTAAGAATGTCATGTGATGAATTGAAACATTTTCAATGATAACATCAATTGTTCGTGATTGCCAACAGATCTTTGGTATCAGATGATGTTACCGCCTGATTTCAAGTCATCCAAACAGTACCCTCTTCTCATTGACGTGTAGGTGAACACCATCATATATACATACATACATACAGCTATACAACATAATACTGATACTTCAAACATTTAACATAATACTAATACTTTAAATGTTCAACATTGTACTAATATTTCAAAGGTTCAACATAACTGATACTTCAAAGAATCAAAATAATACTGATACTTTAAATGTTCAACGTTTAACTATTATTTCGAAGGTTCAACATAACTGATACTAATACTTTAAATGTTCAAAATTATACTAATATTTCGACAAGATGAACATAACTGATACTTCAAAGGTTGAACATAACAGATACTTCAAAGGTTGAACATAACTGATACTTCAAAGGTTCAACATAACTGATACTTCAAAGGTTCAACATAACTGATACTTCAAAGGTTGAACATAATACTAATACGTCAAAGGTTCAACATAATATCAGCGATCCTGTTCTGTCTCCCTGTAATGTTTGTCTGATTTTGAATGGGATTGTGCTGAAAATTGTAATTTTCCTGAAGAAACTCTCCTGACGGAATAAATAAAGTACTATCCATCTAATCTAATACTGATACTTCAAATATTTCAAATTATACTAATAGTTTGACAAGATGAACATAACTGATACTTCAAAGGTTCAACATAACTGATTCTTCAAAGACTCAAAATAATACTGACACTTTAAATGTTCAATGTTTAACTATTATTTCGAAGGTTCAACATAACTGATACTTCAAACATTCAAAAGAATACTAATACTTTAAATGTTCAAAATGATACTAATATTTCGACAAGATGAACATAACTGATACTTCAAAGGTTCAACATAACTGATACTTCAAACATTCAACATAATACTAATACTTTAAATGTTCAAAATGATACTAATACTTCGACGAGATTAACATAACTGATACTTCAAAGGTTCAACATAACTGATACTTCAACGGTTGAACATAATACTAATACGTCAAATGTTCAACATACTACTGATACTTCACATATTTAAAGTTGTACTAATATTTTGACAAGATGAATATAACTGATACTTCAAAGGTTCAACATAACTGATACTTCAAAGACTCAAAATAATACTGATACTTTAAATGTTCAACGTTTAACTATTATTTCGAAGTTTCAACATAACTGATACTTCAAACATTCAACATATTATACTAATATTTCAACAATATGAACATAACTGATACTTCAAAGGTTCAACATAACTGATACCTCAAAGGTTGAACATAATACTATTTCAAAGGTTCAACGTAGTACTGATACTTCCAAAGTTCAACATAATACTGATGCATCAAACATTCAACATAATACTTAACTTCAAAAGGTTCAACATAATTCTGATACTTCAAAGGTTCAACATAATTCTTATACTTCAAAGGTTCAACATAATACTGATACTTCAGAGATTCAACATAATACTGATATTTCAAATGTTCAACGTTAAACTAATATTTCGAAGGTTCAACATACTACTGATACTTCAAATATTTAAAATTATACTAATATTTTGACAAGATGAACATAACTGATACTTCAGAGGTTTAACATAACTGATACTTCAAAGACTCAAAATAATACTGATACTTTAAATGTTCAACGTTTAACTATTAATTCGAAGGTTCAACATAACTGACACTTTAAAAATTCAACATATACTAATATTTCAACAAGATGAACATAACTGATACTTCAAAGGTTCAACATAACTGATACTTCAAACAGTCAACATAATACTAATACTTTAAATGTTCAAAATGATACTAATATTTCGACAAGATGAACATAACTGATACTTCAAAGGTTCAACATAACTGATACTTAAAAGGGAGAACATAATACTATTTCAAAGGTTCAACGTAGTACTGATACTTCCAAAGTTCAACATAATACTGATGCATCAAACATTCAACATAATACTTATCTTCAAAAAGTTCAACATAATTCTGATACTTCAAAGGTTCAACATAATACTGATACTTCAAATATTCAACATAATTCTGATACTTCAAAGGTTCAACATAATACTGATACTTCAAATATTCAATATAATACTGATATTTCAAATGTTCAACGTTAAACTAATATTTCGAAGGTTCAACATAACTGATACTTCAAACAACCAAGGTAATACTGATACTTCAAAAATTCAACATGATACTATTTCAAAGGTTCAACATAGTACTGATACTTCCAAAGTTCAACATAATACTGATGCATCAAACATTCAACATAATACTTATCTTCAAAAGGTTCAACATAATTCTGATACTTCAAAGGTTCAACATAATTCTGATACTTCAAATATTCAACTTAATACTGATACTTCAAATGTTCAACGTTAAACTAATATTTTGAAGGTTCAACATAATTCTGATACTTCAAATATTCAACATAATACTGATACTTCAAATGTTCAACGTTAAACTAATATTTCGAAGGTTCAACATAACTGATACTTCAAACAACCAAGGTAATACTGATACTTCAAAAATTCAACATAATACTATTTCAAAGGTTCAACGTAGTAGTGATACTGCCAAGGGTCAACATAATACTGATGCATCAAACATTCAACATAATACTTATCTTCAAAAGGTTCAACATAATTCTGATACTTCAAAGGTTCAACATAATACTGATACTTCAAATATTCAACATAATACTGATATTTCAAATGTTCAACGTTAAACTAATATTTCGAGGGTTCAACATAACTGATACTTCAAACAACCAAGGTAATACTGATACTTCAAAAATACAAAATACTATTTCAAAGGTTCAACGTAGTACTGATACTTCCAAAGTTCAACATAATACCGATGCACCAAACATTCAACATAATACTAATCTTCAAAAGGTGCAACATAATTCTGATACTTCAAAGGTTCAACATAATTCTGATACTTCAAAGGTTCAACATAATACTGATACTTCAAATATTCAACATAATACTGATATTTCAAATGTTCAACGTTAAACTAATATTTTGAAGGTTCAACATAACTGATACTTCAAACAACCAAGGTAATACTGATACTTCAAAACTTCAACATGATACTATTTCAAAGGTTCAACATAGTACTGATACTTCCAAAGTTCAACATAATACTGATGCATCAAACATTCAACATAATACTTATCTTCAAAAGGTTCAACATAATTCTGATACTTCAAAGGTTCAACATAATTCTGATACTTCAAATATTCAACATAATACTGATACTTCAAATATTCAACATAATACTGATACTTCAAATGTTCAACGTTAAACTAATATTTTGAAGGTTCGACATAACTGATACTTCAAACAACCAAGGTAATACTGATACTTCAAAGGTAGAACATAATACTATTTCAAAGGTTCAACATAGTACTGATACTTCCAAAGTTCAACATAATACCGATGCACCAAACATTCAACATAATACTTATCTTCATAAGGTGCTACATAATTCTGAAACTTCAAAGGTTCAACATAATTCTGATACTTCAAAGGTTCAACATAATACTGATACTTCAAATATTCAACATAATATTGATATTTCAAATGTTCAACGTTAAACTAATATTTCGAAGGTTCAACATACTACTGATACTTCAAATATTCAAAATTATACTAATATTTTGACAAGATGAACATAACTGATACTTCAAAGGTTCAACATAACTGATACTTCAAAGACTCCAAATAATACTGATACTTTAAATGTTCAACGTTTAACTATTATTTCGAAGGTTCAACATAACTGATACTTCAAACATTCAACATATTATACTAATATTTCAACAAGATGAACATAACTGATACTTCAAAGGTTCAACATAACTGATATTTCAAACATTCAACATAATACTAATACTTTAAATATTCAAAATTATACTAATATTTCGACAAGATGAACATAACTGATACTTCAAAGGTTCAACATAACTGATACTTCAAAGGTTGAAGAGAATACTATTTCAAAGGTTCAACGTAATACTGATACTTCCAAAGTTCAACATAATACTGATGCATCAAACATTCAACATAATACTTATCTTCAAAAGGTTCCACATAATTCTGATACTTCAAAGGTTCAACATAATTCTGATACTTCAAAGGTTCAACATAATACTGATACTTCAAAGGTTCAACATAATTCTGATACTTCAAAGGTTCAACATAATTCTGATACTTCAAAGGTTCAACATAATACTGATACTTCAAATATTCAACATAATACTGATACTTCAAATGTTCAACGTTAAACTAATATTTCGAAGGTTCAACATAACTGATACTTCAAACAACCAAGGTATTACTGATACTTCCAAAGTGCAACATAATACTGATGCATCAAACATTCAACATAATACTTATCTATTATATATATATATATATATATATATATATATATATATATATATATATATATATATATATATATATATATACATATATATATATACAGACTGCCTCACAATACGAAGGTCCTGCAGTCCTGGGTTCAATCCCAGGCTCGGGATCTTTCTGTGTAGAGTTTGCATGTTCTCCCCGTGAATGCGTGGGTTCCCTGCGGGTACTCTGGCTTCCTCCCACCTCCAAAGACATGCACCTGGGGATAGGCCCCTCCCACCTCCAAAGACATGCACCTGGGGATAGGTTGATTGGCAACACTAAATGGTCCCTAGTGTGTGAATGCGATTGTGAATGTTGTCTGTCTATCTGTGTTGGCCCTGCAATGAAGTGGCGACTTGTCCAGGGTGTACGCCCCCTTCCGCCCAATTGTAGCTGAGATAGGCGCCAGCGCCGCCCGCAACCCCAAAAGGGAATAAGCCATGAGTGTCAAACTCTGGCCCGTGGGCCAAATCTGGCCCGCCGTGTAATTTAATTTGGCCCTTGAGGCAATATCAATTTAGCATTAGAGCTGGCCCGCGTCGGTGCCGCTGTAACACCGCATTCACCGCCAATACTCATACTTGCCAACCCTCCTAATTTTCCCGGTAGACTCCCGAAGTTCAGTCCCCCCCTCGAAAATCTCCCGGGGCAACCATTCTCCCGAATTTCTACCGATTTCCTCGTGGACAACTATATTGGGGGCGTGCATTTAAGGCACCGCCTTTAGCGTTCTCTACAACCCGTCCACTTTTCCTCCACACTAACAGCGTGTCACATAATATTTGTGGCTTTTACACACACACACACACACACACACACACACACACACACACACACACACACACACACACACACACACACACACACACAAGTGAATGCAAGACATACTTGCTAAACAACCATACAGGTCACACTGAGGGTGGCCGTATTAACAACTTCCGCACGGTTACAAATATGCGCCACACTGTAAACCCACACCAAACAAGAATGACAAACACATTTTGGGTGAACATCCGCACCATAACAAAACAGAACAAATACCCAGAACCCCTTGCAGCACTAACCCTTCCGGGAAACTTCCAGCTAACTGACCAATAATTAACGTTTTATTCATGCATTTTCTTTTGCTACTTCAAGGCTTGAATGTTTGGTTCATTCATTATTGTTGTTTTATTTTCAAATGTATTATTAGCCTGTGGAAAAAAAAATGATATTTACCTAGGAAGATTGCAAATAGAAAAAAAGGCATTAAATTTGTATTAAAATTTTATTTGATATGCCATTGATATTTTTTTTTTAACTATTATTATTATTATTTGAAACTGGATTTTGCATGTCACTAAAGTTATATAAACCTTGCTTGTTCAATATTTAATGCAAAACTTGTTTGGGTCCTTAATAAAAGGTTAATTTGTTTGGGGCGGCATGGCGTAGTGGATAGAGCGGCCGTGCCGGAAACCTGAGGGTTGCAGGTTCGCTTCCCACCTATGGACATCAAAGTCGCTGCCGTTGTGTCCTTGGGCAGGACACTTCACCCTTTGCCCCCGGTGCCGCTCACACTGGTGAATGAATGATGGGTTCACACTTCACTGTGAGCGCTTTGAGTATCTAACAGTAGAAAAGCGCGATATAAATCTAATCCATTATTATTATTGTGTGTATGTATATATATATATATATATATATATATATATATATATATATATATATATATATATTAGGGCTGCGAATCTTTGGGCGTCCCACAATTAGATTCAATATCAATTCTTGGGGTCGCGATTCGATTATATATCAATTTTTTCGATTCAACGCGATTCTCGATTCAAAAACGATATTTTTCCGATTCAAAAGGATTGTGTCTTCATTCAATACTTAGGATTTCAGCAGGATCTACCCCAGTCTGCTGACATGCAACAGAGTAGTAGATTTAAAAAAAAAAAGCTTTTATAATTGTAAAGGACAAATTATTAAAGGAACCAAAAATACGACTTATTTTATCTTTGGGAAAACATTGGACACAGTGTGTTGTCAAGCTTATGAGATGCCATGCAAGTGTAAGCCACTGTGACACTATTGTTCTTTTTGTTTATTTTTTATAAATGTCTAATGATAATGTCAATGAGGGATTTTTAATCACTGCTATGCTGAAATGATAACTAATATTGATACTGTTGTTGATAATATTCATTTTAGGTTTGTTCTGTGTGGCGTTTGTGTCTCCTCTCAATTGCTCTGTTTATTGCAGTTTTGAGTGTTGCTGGTTCAGGTTCTGTTTTGGAATTGGATTGCATTCTTATGGTATTGCTGTGTAATGTTAAGTCAGAAAAAACACAGAAGCTATATCGTCCCTAGAAGCCTGTTGTGCAGGTTTAACTTTAAGCCAGTATTGAGCACCTTATAACTGATCAACCACAAACACCTCCATTATACATACATACATACATGTACACCTCAACTATACATACATACATACATATACACCTCAACTATACATACATACATACATACATGTAGACCTCAACTATACATACATACATACATGTAGACCTCAACTATACATACATACATACATGTACACCTCAACTATACATACATACTTACATGTACACCTCAACTATACATACATACATGTACACCTCAACTATACATACATACTTACATGTACACCTCAACTATACATACATACATACATGTACACCTCAACTATACATACATACATACATGTACACCTCAACTATACATACATACATACATGTACACCTCAACTATACATACATACATACATGTACACCTCAACTATACATACATACATACATGTACACCTCAACTATACATACATACATGTACACCTCAACTATACATACATACATACATGTACACCTCAACTATACATACATACATACATGTACACCTCAACTATACATACATACATACATGTACAGTATACATATGTACATACATGTATATTTCTTGATTTAAGATGGCTGGTGGTTGCAGGTACGGTGGACCAGGTAGTCAGAGCGTGGACTACCGTTTCAAGTTGAACTGGTCCACCTTCCTGTCCAGCACGTACGGCATCGTCGTGGCCAGCTTCGACGGGAGAGGAAGCGGTTACCAAGGCGACCAGATACTCCACGCCATCTACCGGCGCCTGGGAACCTTCGAGGTGGAGGACCAGATGGCGGCCGTCAGGTACGACAAAAATAAATATATACTTCAACCTTTGAGTCCGTGGTGTTGGTCTGTCTGTGTCTTTCAGGAAGTTTATTGAAATGGGTTTCATCGACAAGGACAGGATCGCAATATGGGGCTGGGTAAGTCGCTTTGTGGGCCTCAACTTTTGTTCTTTGGTCTGACCTTTGCTTGTCTTCCAGTCCTACGGCGGCTACGTCACCTCCATGGCCCTGGGAGCGGGGAGTGGACTCTTCAAGTGCGGGATAGCCGTGGCTCCGGTGGCCAAGTGGGAATATTACGGTGGGTGGACATGGAGCTCCAGGAGCACCCTCATCCTTTAGTCCTCAGTCTAAAACCAGGAGCACCCTCATCCTTTAGTCCTCGGTCTAAAACCAGGAGCACCCTCATCCTTTAGTCCTCGGTCTAAAACCAGGAGCACCCTGATCCTTTAGTGGAGTTGTCCTATTTTTTGTCTGGTGTCTTTGGACAGCTCTTTGCTCTTAGCCATGCTGAATGTTTGGGTCTTACTGATTGTATGGGGTGGACACCCCGATCCCTTAGTCCTCGGTCTAAAACCAGGAGCACCCTCATACTTTGCTTCTCCGTTTTAAAACCAGGAGTACCCTGATCGTTTAGTCCTCGGTCTAAAACCAGGAGCAACTTCATCCTTTGCTTCTCCGTTTTAAAACCAGGAGTACCCTGATCCTTTAGTCCTTGGTCTAAAATCAGGAACACCCTGATCTTTTAGTCCTCAGTCTAAAACCAGGGGTACCCACATCCTTTGCTTCTCCGTTTTAAAACCAGGAGTACCCTGATCCTTTAGTCCTCTGTCTAAAACCAGGAGCACCCTCATCCTTTGCTTCTCCGTCTAAAACCAGGAGCACCCTGATCCTTTAGTCCTCGGTCTAAAACCAGGAGCACCCTCATCCTTTAGTCGTCGGTCTAAAACCAGGAGCACCCTTATCCTTTAGTCCTCAGTCTAAAACCACGAGCGCCCTCATCCATTAGTCCTCGGTCTAAAACCGGGGGCACACTGATTCTTTAGTCCTCGGTCTAAAACCAGGAGCACCCTCATCCTTTAGTCGTCGGTCTAAAACCAGGAGCACCCTTATCCTTTAGTCCTCAGTCTAAAACCAGGAGCGCCCTCATCCTTTAGTCCTCGGTCTAAAACCGGGGGCACACTGATCCTTTAGTCCTCGGTCTAAAACCAGGAGCACCCTCATCCTTTTCTTCTCAGTCTAAAACCAGGAGCACCCTGATCCTTAAGTCCTCGGTCTAAAACCAGGAGCACCCTCATCCTTTAGTCCTCGGTCTAAAACCAGGAGCACCCTTATCCTTTAGTCCTTGGTCTAAAACCAGGAGCACCCTCATCCTTTGCTTCTCAGTCTAAAACCAGGAGCACCCTGATCCTTAAGTCCTCGGTCTAAAACCAGGAGCACCCTCATCCTTTAGTCCTCGGTCTAAAACCAGGAGCACCCTGATCCTTTAGTCCTCGGCCTAAAACCAGGAGCGCTGACTCAAAGTCAAGGCGAACACAGACAAGGAGTCAACAAAAACCCAGCCGTCCAAAGTTTGAAGCCAATTTTAAAACGGTCGCCCTCCTTAATCGAAACTGAAAGTTAACTCGCCGAGCGTCTAGTTCCTGGTACCCGTTCCTCGGGACGCTAAGGGCGACATGACGTGTGCGGGTGTGCAGGGACAGGAACCAGGCGGTACTGTTCCTCACCTGTACTCCTACTACCTCCAAAGGTGGGAACGTGTCGCTCTAGCAAAGCTTCAAGCAGACTAAACAAGAGCAGCATTCTGACTGCAGTGGAACCTTTAAGGTCAAAAAAACTACCCGCCCTGTTTGCACATTGGAGTCTGGAAAAGAGCACAGAGACAGGAAGGAATTAGGAGTCTTGTTTTTGTAAATACTACATGTTATTATGAATGTTACTAGATACTACATATATACTTATGGCATGATGAACAAAGTGTTAATATTACATGTTATTATGAATGTTACTGGATACTACATATATACTTACAGTATGATGAAAACTATGTATATATTACATGTTTTTATGAATGTTACTAGATACTACATGTAGACTTACACCATGATCAAATTATGTAAATAGTACATGTTATTATGAATGTCACTAGATACTACACTTATACTTACAGCATGATCAAAATATGTAAATATTACATGTTATTAGGAATGTTACAAAATACTACATACATACTTACAGCATGATCAAAATATGTAAATATTACATGTTATTATGAATGTTACTAGATACTACATATATACTTACAGCATGATCAAAATATGTAAATATTACATGTTATTATGAATGTTACTAGATACTACATATATACTTACAGCATGATCAAATTATGTAAATAGTACATGTTATTATGAATGTTACTAGATACTACATATATACTTACAGTATGATGAAAATTATGTATATATTACATGTTTTTATGAATGTTACTAGATACTACATGTAGACTTACACCATGATCAGATTATGTAAATAGTACATGTTATTATGAATGTTACTAGATACTACACTTATACTTACAGCATGATCAAAATATGTAAATATTACATGTTATTAGGAATGATACTAGATACTACATACATACTTACAGCATGATCAAAATATGTAAATATTACATGTTATTATGAATGTTACTAGATACTACGCACATACAGCATGGTAAAAATATGTAAATATTACATGTTATTATGATTGTTACTGGATACTACACTTACAGCATGATCAAATTATGTAAATAGTACATGTTATTATGAATGTTACTAGATACTACACTTATACTTACAGCATGATCAAAATATGTAAATATTACATGTTATTAGGAATGATACTAGATACTACATACATACTTACAGCATGATCAAAATATGTAAATATTACATGTTATTATGAATGTTACTAGATACTACGCACATACAGCATGGTAAAAATATGTAAATATTACATGTTATTATGATTGTTACTGGATACTACACTTACAGCATGGTCAAAATATGTAAATATTACATATTATTATGAATGTTACTAGATACTACATATATACTTACAGCATGATCAAAATATGTAAATATTACATGTTATTATGAATGTTACTAGATACTACATATATACTTACAGCATGATCAAAATATGTAAATATTACATGTTATTATGAATGTTACTAGATACTACATATATACTTACAGCATGATCAAAATATGTAAATATTACATGTTATTATGAATGTTACTAGATACTACATATATACTTACACCATGATCAAATTATGTAAATAGTACATGTTATTATGAATGTTACTAGATACTACACTTATACTTACAGCATGATCAAAATATGTAAATATTACATGTTATTATGAATGTTACTAAATACTAAATAATCCTTTAATTGAATCCTGAATCCAGACGGCGATCCAGATAACCGCCTGACATCAAATCCTTTATTTCCTATCCCATTTATTCCCATTCAATGTTTTATATTGTAATGAAACAGAGTGAACCCTCTTTTCGGTTATCCACTCTCTTTGTCTCTGCGGGTGGAGACGAGGCCTCATAACCTAAACACGTGGTAGAAACGATCCGGATCAAGCCATAAAACCAATGCTATGTACAAGTACTACATACAAAACAATGGTCGACACTTCGTTACGTTATAATGAAAAGTACTGATGTGTACACAAATACACTTTGTGTTTTTTCATGGAGAAACTTCGGCAGTTTAGCAGAGTTTCAGGACATCTGCTGGCGGGCAAACCATGGCAGCTCACATCTGCTCCACCTTCTTGTCTTGGCAAGCTCGCCCTTTGGTGCGCCACCACACCTGTGCTACGCAGCACCCATGCCGCTGCTAGTACTAATACTTCAAAGGTTCAACATAGTACTAATACTTCAAAGGTTCAACATAGTACTAATACTTCAAAGGTTCAACATAGTACTAATACTTCAAAGGTTCAACATAGTACTAATACTTCAAATGTTCAACATAGTACTAATACTTCAAAGGTTCAACATAGTACTAATACTTCTAACGTTCAACTTAGTACTAATACTTCAAAGGTTCAACATAGTACTAATACTTCAAATGTTCAACATAGTACTAATACTTCAAAGGTTCAACATAGTACTAATACTGCAAAGGTTCAACATATTACTAATACTTCAAAGGTTCAACATAGTACTAATACTTCAAAGGTTCAACATAGTACTAATACTGCAAAGGTTCAACATAGTACTAATACTTCAAAGGTTCAACATAGTACTAATACTTCAAAGGTTCAACATAGTACTAATACTTCAAATGTTCAACATAGTACTAATACTTCAAAGGTTCAACATAGTACTAATACTTCTAACTTTCAACTTAGTACTAATACTTCAAAGGTTCAACATAGTACTAATACTTCAAAGGTTCAACATAGTACTAATACTGCAAAGGTTCAACATATTACTAATACTTCAAAGGCTCAACATAGTACTAATACTTCAAAGGTTCAACATAGTACTTATACTGCAAAGGTTCAACATAGTACTAATACTTCTAACTTTCAACATAGTACTAATACTTCAAAGGTTCAACATAGTACTAATACTTCAAAGGTTCAACATAGTACTACTACTTCAAAGGTTCAACATAGTATTAATACTGCAAAGGTTCAACATAGTACTAATACTTCAAAGGTTCAACATAGTACTAACACTTCAAAGGTTCAACATAGTACTAATACTTCAAAGGGTCTACATAGTACTAATACTTCAAAGGTTCAACATACTACTAATACTTCAAAGGTTCAACATATTACTAATACTTCAAAGGTTCAACATAGTACTAATACTTCAAAGGTTCAACATAGTACTAATACTTCAAAGGTTCAACATAGTACTACTACTTCAAAGGTTCAACATAGTACTAATACTTCAAAGGTTCCACGTACAAACCCCGTTTCCATATGAGTTGGGAAATTGTTAGATGTAAATATAAACGGAATACAATGATTTGCAAATCCTTTTCAACCCATATTCAGTTGAATATGCTACAAAGACAACATATTTGATGTTCAAACTCATAAAAAAAATTTTTTTGCAAATAATAATTAACTTAGAATTTCATGGCTGCAACATGTGCCAAAGTAGTTGGGAAAGGGCATGTTCATCACTGTGTTACATCACCTTTTCTTTTAACAACACTCAATAAACGTTTGGGAACTGAGGAAACTAATTGTTGAAGCTTTGAAAGTGGAATTCTTTCCCATTCTTGTTTTATGTAGAGCTTCAGTCCTTCAACAGTCCTGGGTCTCCGCTATCCTATTTTACGCTTCATAATGTGCCACACATTTTCCATGGGAGACAGGTCTGGACTGCAGGCGGGCCAGGAAAGTACCCGCACTCTTTTTTTTACGAAGCCACGCTGTTGTAACACGTGGCTTGGCATTGTCTTGCTGAAATAAGCCGGGGCGTCCATGATAACGTTGCTTGGATGACAACATATGTTGCTCCAAAACCTGTATGTACCTTTCAGCATTAATGGTGCCTTCACAGATGTGTAAGTTACCCATGCCTTGGGCACTAATGCACCCTCATACCATCACACATGCTGGCTTTTCAACTTTGCGTCGATAACATTCTGGATAGTTCGCTTCCCCTTTGGTCCGGATGACACCATGTCGAATATTTCCAAAAACAATTTAAAATGTGGACTCGTCAGACCACTGAACACTTTTCCACTTTGCACCAGTCCATCTTAGATGGTCTCGGGCCCAGAGAAGCCGGCGTTTTTTTCTGGATGTTGTTGATAAATTGCTTTCGCTTTGCATAGTAGAGCTTTAAAGGCCTACTGAAAGCCACTACTACCGACCACGCAGTCTGATAGTTTATATATCAATGATGAAATATTAACATTGCAACACATGCCGATACGGCCGCTTTAGTTTACTAAATTGCAATTTTAAATTTCCCGCGAAGTATCCTGTTGAAAATGTCGCGGAATGATGACGCGTGTGCGTGATGTCACGGATTGTAGCGGACATGTTGTTCCAGCCCCGATCCCAGCTATAAATCGTCGGCTTTAATCGCATGATTACACGGTATTCTGGACATCTGTGTTGCTGAATCTTTTGCAATTTGTTCAACTAATAATGGTGACGTCAAAGAAGAAAGATGTAGGTGGGAAGCGGTGTATTGCGGCCGCCTTTAGCAACACAAACACAGCCGGTGTTTCCTTGTTTACATTCCCGAAAGATGACGGTGAAGCTTTACTATGGAACAGAGCGGGGTCAAGCCAACATGGTTCCCTACCACATGTCAAACAGCAGGTTTCGGTGAGAAAATTGTGGTAATAAGTCGGCTCTTACCGTAGACATGAGCAGATAGCTTGCGTCGTTCCTCGTGCCTCCTCCAACCGGCCGCCCCCGAACGTGGGATGCTTCCACCGTGGAGGAGGGGGGAAAAAAAGCTCAGCCCGGCCCTAACGGCTGCCTTCGCTTCGCTTTGTCGAGAAACGTAGCTTCCCTCAGAGACACTGGCGGTCACCACGCCCCTACGACTTTCAGGTACCATATAATCTCACTAAAAAACTAGTAACACAATAAGCAGATAAGAGATTTTCCAGAATTATCTTAGTAAATGTGTCTAATAACATCTGAATCGCTCCCAATGCCGCCTTTTTTTTCTCCTTCTAGTCCTTCACTCTAACTTTCCTCAGCCACGAATCTTTCATCCTCGCTCAAATTAATGGGGGAATCGTCGCTTTCTCGGTCCGAATTGCTCTTGCTGCTGGTGGCCATGATTGTAAACAATGGGAGGATGTTAGGAGCTCCACAACCCGTGACGTCACGAGCACATCGTCTGCCACTTCCGGTACAGGCAAGGCTTTTTTATTAGCGACCGAAAGTTGCGGACTTTATTGTCGATGTTTTCTACTAAATCCTTTCAGCAAAAATATGGCGATATCGCGAAATGATCAAGTATGACACATAGAATGGACCTGCTGTCCCCGTTTAAATAAGAACATCTCATTTCAGTAGGCCTCTAACTTGCACTTACAGATGTAGCGACCAACTATATTTAGTGACAGTGGTTTTCTGAAGTGTTCCTGAGCCCATGTGGTGATATCCTTTAGAGATTGATGTCGGTTTTTGATACAGCGCCTTCTTGAGGGATGGAAGGTCACGGTCTTTCAATGTTGGTTTCTCGCGAAAGACTGAGCATTTTTTTGGGAAGCTGCTTTTATAGCCAATCATGGCACCTACCTGTTCCCAATTAGCCCGCACACCTGTGGGATGTTCCACATAAGTGTTTGATGAGCATTCCTCAACTTTATCAGTATTTTTTGCCACCTCTCCCAACTTTTTTGTCACGTGTTGCTGGCATCAAATTCTAAAGTTAATGATTATTAGCACAAAAAAAATGTTTATGAGTTTGAACATCAAATATGTTGTCTTTGTAGCATATTCAACTGAATATGGGTTGAAAAGGATTGAATTCTGTTTATATTTACATCTAACACAATTTCCCAACTCAAATGGAAACGGGGTTTGTAGTACTAATACTTCAAACGTTCAACGTAGTACTGATACTTTAAAGGTTCAACGTAGTACTAATACTTCAAAGGTTCAACGTAGTACTAATACTTCAAAGGTTCAATGTCGTACTAATACTTCAAAGGTTCAACATAGTACTGATACTTCAAATGTTCAACAGATGATAGTACTGTTACTTCAAACTTGCAAAAGCTGATAGTACTGTTACTTCAAATGCTCAACAGATGATAGTACTGATACTTCAAATTTTCAACAGATGATAGTACGGATACTTCAAAGGTTCAACATAGTACTATTACTTCAAAGGGTAAACATAATACTGATACTTCAAGGGTTAAGCATAGTACTGATATTTCAAAGGTTCAACATATTGATAATACCTATACTTCAAATTTCAACAGATGATAGTGCTGATACTTTAAACATTCAATGATAACAGTATAACATACTTCAAATGTTCAACATAAAGATAGTACTGATACTTCAAACATTGAACAGATGATAGTACTGACACTTCAAACATTCGACATAATGATAGTACTTCTACTTCAATCATTCAACATAATGATAGTACTGATAGTTCCACCCATTCAACATGATAGTACTGATACTTCAAACATTCAATATATTGATAGTATTGATACTTCAAACATTGTACAGATGACAGTGCTTATATTTCAAACATTTGACATAATGATAGTACTGATACTTGAAACATTTGACATAATGATAGTACTGATACTTGAAACATTCAATAAATGATAGTACTGATACTTCAAACATTCAACATGTTGATAGTACTGATACTTCAAACATTCAACATGTTGATAGTACTGATACTTCAAACATTGAACAGATGATAGTACTTATACTTCAAACATTTGACATAAAAATAGTACTGGTACTTGAAACATTCAACAGATGATAGTACTGATACTTCAAACATTCAACATAAAGATAGTACTTATACTTCAATCATTCAACATATGATAATACTGATACTTCAAACATTCAACATATTGATAGTACTGATACTTCAAACATCGAACAAATATTACTTATACTTGAAACATTTGACATAATAGTGAAGTGAAGTGAATTATATTTTATATAGCGCTTTTCTCTAGTGACTCAAAGCGCTTTACATAGTGAAACCCAATATCTAAGTTGCATTTAAACCAGTGTGGGTGGCACTGGGAGCAGGTGGGTAAAGTGTCTTGCCCAAGGACACAACGGCAGTGACTAGGATGGCAGAAGCGGGAATCGAACCTGCAACCCTCAAGTTGCTGGCACGGCCACTCTACCAACCGAGCTATACCGCCCATTGTAATAATAGTACTGATACTTGAAACATTCAACAGATGATAGTACTGATACTTCAAACATTCGACAGATGATAGTACGTATACCTCAATCATTCAACATAATGATAGTACTGATAGTTCCAACCATTCAACAGGTGATAGTACTGATACTTCAAACATTCAACATATTGATAATGCCTGTATTGATACTTCAAACATTGTACAGATGACAGTACTTATACTTCAAACATTTGACATAATGATAGTACTGATACTTGAAACATTCAATAGATGATAGTACTGATACTTCAAACATTTAACAAATGATAGTACTGCTACTTCAAACATTCAACATATTGATAATACTTATACTTCAAACATTTGACATAATAATAGTGCTGATACTTGAAACATTCAACATATTGATGGTACTGATACTTCAAATATTCAACAGATGATAGAACTGATACTTCAAACATTCATCAGATGATATTACTGATACTTCAAACATTCGACATAATGATAGTACTTATACTTCAAACATTCAACATAATGATAGTAGTGACACTTCAAACATTCAACATATTGATAGTAGTGATACTTCAAACATTTGACATAATGGTAGTACTTATACTTCAAACATTCAACATAATGATAGTAGTGACACTTCAAACATTTGACATAATGATAGTACTGATACTTCAAACATTCAACATATTGATAGTACTGATACTTCAAATATTCAACGGATGATATTACTGATACTTCGAACATTCAACATATTGATAGTACTGATACTTCAAATATTCAACAGATGATAGTACTGATACTTCAAACATTCATCAGATGATATCACTGATACTTCGAACATTCAACATATTGATATTACTGATACTTTGAACATTCAACATATTGATAGTACTGATACTTCAAATATTCAACAGATGATATCACTGATACTTTGAACATTCAACATATTGATAGTACTGATACTTCAAATATTCAACAGATGATAGTACTGATACTTCAAACATTCATCAGATGATATTACTGATACTTCAAACATTCAACATACTTCAAAGGATCAACTTTTAATCATAATTCTAATCAGACAAAATCACGGCGATGTAACGATATCAATTCATTTTCATTTGGATGAAACGCAATTATTCGCAGTTGTTTCCCAAATACAGGATGAATTATTCACAAATACACAAGTAATCATCCATTCATTAGGTAAAACGTGCTTTTACAGCAAATACAAACTTCCTGATTAATCCGTGTCGATACATGATTATTGCGATACTTATTTAAAATATATTTCAATACAGAGGTGTTGTCTAACGATGTGTGTTTGCTGGTTCTGTCAAACAATTTATTCTTGAATCAGAATAATCACACTTTTGATTTGATTAATCGTGATTAATCACAGTTGTTGTATCAGCGTTTCTTAACTGATTTCTGGTACTTCTGTTGACATCATGATCAAATGCATGATGAATACATGATTTACATCAACACATGATGAATATAGGATAAACACATGATCTAATACATGATAAATACATCATTTACATGAACACATGATGAATATTTGATGAATATATGATCAAATACATGATAAATACATAATTTACATGAACACATGATGAATATATGACACATACATGATAAATACATGATTAATACATGATTTACATGAACACATGATGAATACATGATAAATACATGATCAAATACATGATAAATACATGATTTACATGAACACATGATGAATATATGACACATACATGATAAATACATGATTAATACATGATTTACATGAACACATGATGAATACATGATAAATACATGATCAAATACATGAAAAATACATGATTTACATGAACACATGATGCATATATGATAAATACATGATTTACATGAACACATGATGCATATATGATAAATACATGATTTTCATGAACACATGATGAATATATGATAAATATATGATGAATACATGATTAAATACATGATAAATACATGATTTACATGAACACATGATGAATATATGATACATACATGGTAAATACATGATTAATACATGATTTACATGAACACATGAAGAATAAATGATAAATACATGATCAAATACATGATTTACATGAACACGTGATGAATATAAGATGAATACATGACAAAATACATGATTAAAACATGATCTACATGAACACATGATGCATATATGATAAATACATGATAAATACATGATTTACATGAACACATGATGCATATATGATGCATATATGATAAATACATGATAAATACATGATTTACATGAACACATGAATAATATATGATAAATACATGATCAAATACAAGATAAATACATGATTTACATGAACACATGATGAATATATGATAAATACATGATCAAATACATGATAAATACATGATTTACATGAACACATGATGCATACATGATAAATACATGATAAATACATGATTTATATGAACACATGATGCATATATGATAAATACATGATCAAATACATGATCAATACATGATTTACATGAACACATGATGCATAATGATAAATACACGATAAATACATGATTTACATGAACACATGATGCATATATGATAAATACATGATAAATACACGATTTACATGAACACATGATGCATATATGATAAATACATGATCAAATACATGATTTACATGAACACATGAAGCATATATGATAAATACATGATCAAATACATGATAAATACATGATTTACATGAACACATGATGCATATATGATAAATACATGATCAAATACATGATAAATACATGATTTACATGAACACATGATGCATATATGATATATACATGATAAATACATGATTTACATGAACACATGATGCATATATGATAAATACATGATCAAATACATGATTTACATGAACACATGATGCATATATGATAAATACATGATCAATACATGATAAATACATGATTTACATGAACACATGGATAATATATGATAAATACATGATCAAATACAAGATAAATACATGATTTACATGAACACATGATGAATATATGATAAATACATGATAAATACATGATTTACATGAACACATGATGCATATATAATAAATACATGATTAAATACATGATTAATACATGATCAAATAGAAGATAAATACATGATTTACATGAACACATGATGAATATATGATCAATACATGATTAAATACATGATTAATACATGATCAAATATAGGATAAATACATGATTTATATGAACACATGATGAATATATGATAATTACATGATTAATACATGATACATACATGATGAATACATGATCAAATACATGATAAATACAATATGAATATATGATAAATACATGATAACTACATGATAAATACATGATCAAATACATGATAAATACATGATGAATACATGATGAATGTCAGGATGTTTGTGATTAATCGCATGTGTTAATGACTTCACTTCCTGAACATTGTTTTAGGTGCACAGTACAGTACAATACAGTACAGTAAAGAACAGTATAATACAGTACAGTAAAGTACTATACAATACAGTGGAGTACAGGACAATACAGTAGAGCACAGTACAGTACAGAAAAGTACAGTACAGTAGAGTACAATACAGTACATAACAATACAGTAGAGTACAGTAAAGTACAGTAGAATACAGTACAATACAGTAGAGCGCAGTACAGTACAGAAAAGTAGAGTACAATACAGTAGAGTACAGTGTAGTAAATATAGTAGAGTGCAGTACAGTCCAATAGATTAGAGTACAGTACAGTAAAATACAGTGGAGTACAGTATAGTGAAATAGAGTAGAGTGCAGTACAGTAAAATGCAGTGGAGTACAGTAGAGTGAAATAGAGTACAGTAGTGTGCAGTATAGTAAAATACAGTGGAGTACAGTATTGTGAAATAGAGTAGAGTACAGTACAGTAAAATACAGTACGGTACTGTACAGTAAAATGCAGTGGAGTACAGTAGATTGAAAAAGAGTACAGTACAGTACAGTAGTGTGCAGTAGAGTATAGAAGAGAGTAGCACAGTAGAGTAAAGTACAGTACAGCAGAGTACAATACAGTAGAGTGGAATACAGTAGAGTACAGTACAGCAGATGAAATACATTAGTAATACAATACAGTAAAGTACAGCACAGTAAATACAGTAGAACACAGTATAATGCAGTAGAGTACAGTATAATACAGAAGAGTGGAGTACATTACATTGCAGTGGAGTGAATACAGTAGAGTACAGCATAATACAGTAGAGTACAGTACATTACAGTGGAGTAAATACAGTAGAGTACAGTAGAGTATATTACAGTACAGTGGAGTAAATACAGTAGAGTACAGTACACTGGAGTAAATACAGTAGAGTACAGCATAATGCAGTACAGTAGAGTACAATAGAGTGTTTTACTTTTTTATTTCCCAGTAAAACGACAGTTAAAGTTTTTATGGAAAATGAGTTTTTAGTCCAAAGTTGCAGACTTGACTAATGTGTCTGACGCTCATTTGTCCTACAGACGCGGTGTACACTGAACGCTACATGGGCACACCCAAAGAAAATGCCGAGTCGTACCAGGTAAAAAGGTGGAATCAATTTTTTTTCTTTCTGCCGATCTTTCTCAACGTGTCTTCATTCCGGCCCAGAACTCCACGGTGACGGCCAGGGCCAAGAACTTCAAGGGTCTGGACTACTTGCTGGTCCACGGCACGGCCGACGGTGCGTTGGTTTCCCCCCGTCCTGCTGTCCTGGGTGCACAAATGGACTTTTGTTTGTGGTCAGCCGGTGAGCAAATATGTGAGCGGCGCTTCAAACCTCCCTCCCTCTTTCCCGTAGACAACGTCCACTTCCAGCAGGCAGCGCAGATCTCCAAAGCTCTGGTGGACGAGCAGGTGGACTTCGAGGCCATGGTAAATATTGGCTGGCTAATATTGACCCGGAGGCTCTTCTACCTCCGACATGGAAACATCTTCTTTACATAAGACCCACATTTATATGTTCTGTTCAAAATAACACACAATGATTTGCAAATGCTTTCCAACCAACCCAATTAGGAACAAATACCGGTACTAAGCACACATCTCAAGTTATCCCCGCTGCTGAATCATGGCTTTTAATACTAAGCCCCTCTGGTTGACACCGCATTTGTTTTCATTCTCCCGGCTAACAAGCGAGCAGCTATTTATGTGCCCCCCTTACACTGTGTGCCGCCACTCCTCTAAAGTAATTACCATGCAAAAACGACGGAATTTAAAGTATCATTAGTATCATTATCAACTAATGTCAACGCTAGAAGATGAGACTAAACAGGCTGGCTAATAACTAAGCGAACTGCTAAGTTAGCTTGAAACAACATAAGAAAGTAGAAGTATGTTTTAAGGTTTAAGCAGAAAATAGTTAATTATTTAACATTAATAAGAGTTCTATAGAGGATAACATAGCAGTAATGGTTGCATTGTCACAGTCGCTACACGGTGTGTCCACAACAAATCCTTTTCAACCAACCCAATTAGGAAGCGGTACCAACAAATACCGAAACTAAGCACACATCTCAAGTTACCGCCGTTGCTGATTCATGACTTTTAATACCGTATTTCTTTTCAGTTTCCCGACGAACAAGCATTTAAAGTGCCATAAGTATTACTATAAAGTTGTCACATTGTGTCAATGGTAAATGAAAAGATAATACAATGATTTGCAAATCTTTTCCAACCAACCGAATTAGGAACCGGTACAAACAAATACCGGTACTAAGCATACATCTCAAGTTATCGCCGTTGCTGATTCATGGCTTGTTCAGTCTCCCGAGTAAGAAGCGAGCAGCTCTTTATGTGCCCCCCTTACACAGTGTGCCGCCACTCCTCTAAATTAATTACCATCCAAAAAAGACGTAATTTAAAGTATCATAAGTATTACTATAAAGAATCCTTATCAAGTAATGTTAACGCTAGAAGATGAGACTAAACAGGCTGGCTAATAACTAAGCTAACCATTAAGCTAGCTTGAAACAACATAAGAAAGTAGAATTATGTATTAAGGTTTAAGCAGAAAAGAGTTAATTTAACATTAATAAGAGTTCTATAGAGGATAACATAGCAATAATGGTTGCATTGTCACAGTCGCTACACGGCATGTTCACAACACCCGTGAAGTTGTCACATTGTGTAAATGCTAAAAAAGAAGACAATACAACAATTTGCAAATCCTTTTCAACCAACCCAACAAATACCGAAACTAAGCACACACCTCAAGTTATCGCCGTTGCTGATTCACGGCTTGTAATACCGTATTTGTTTTCAGTCTCCCAGCTAACAAGCGAGCAGCTATTTATGTGCCCCCCTTACACAGTGTGCCGCCACTCCTTGAAATTAATTACCATACAAAAACGTAATTTAAAGTATAATAAGTATTACTATAAAGTATCATTATTAAGTTGTCACGTTGTGTAAATGCTACATAAAAAGAGAATACAATGATTTGAAAATCCTTTTCAACCAACCCAATTAGGAACTGGTACCAACAAATACCGAAACTAAGCATACATCTCAAGTTATCGCCGTTGCTGATTCATGGCTTGTTCAGTCTCCCGAGGAACAAGCGAGCAGCTCTTTATGTGCCCTCCTTACACAGTGTGCCGCCACTCCTCTAAATTAATTACCATCCAAAAAAGACGGAATTTAAAGTATCATAAGTATTACTATAAAGAATCCTTATCAAGTAATGTTAACGCTAGAAGATGAGACTAAACAGGCTGGCTAATAACTAAGCTAACCGCTAAGCTAGCTTGAAACAACATAAGAAAGTAGAATCATGTATTAAGGTTTAAGCAGAAAAGAGTTAATTAATTTGCATTAATAAGAGTTCTATAGAGGATAACATAGCAAATATTGATTGCATTGTCACGTTCGCTACACGGCATGTCAACAACACCCGGGTAGTTGTCATGTTGTGTAAATGCTAAATAAAAAGAGAAAACAACAACTTATATTCAATTGAATAGACTGCAAAGATAAGATATTTCATGTTCACGCTGAGAAACTTTGTTATTTTTTGCAAATATTAGGTCATTTGGGATTTGAAGCCTGGGACATGTTTGAAAAAAGCTGGCACAAGTGGCAAAAAAGACTGAGGAAAGTTGAGGAATGCTCAACCAACACTTATTTGGAGCATGTCACAGGTGGACAGGCTAATTGGGAACAGGTGGGTGCCATGATTGGGTATAAAAGCAGCTTCCGTGAAATGTTCACTCATTCACAAACAAGGACGGGTTAAAGGTCACCCATTTGTCAATTCGTCCACATTGTTTAAGAGAAACATTTCTCAACCAGCTATTGCAAAGGAATTTAGGTCCTCACCATCTACGCTCCGTAATATCATCAAAATGTTCAGAGAATCTGGAGAAATCACTGCACGTAAGCGGCAAGGCTGAAAACCAACATAGAATGCCCGTGCAATGCATCAAAAAAGCCACATTGGTGTGTAAAGAATATCACCACATGGGCTCAGGACCAATTCAGAAAACCACTGTCAGTAACTATAGTCGGTTGCTACATCTGTAAGTGCAAGTTAAAACTCTACTATGCAAAGCCGAAGCCATTTATCAACAACACCCGAGCTCCGAGGGGGGAAAGTGTAAAAGTCGGCATGTGTGATGGTATGGGGGTGCATTAGTGCCCATCTGTGAAGGCACCATTAATGCTGAAAGGTACATTCAGCTTTTGGAGCAACATATGCAACGTTATCATGGATGCCCCTGCTTATTTTAGCAAGAGTTTTTGGGGTGTGTAATGTGTTGATAATAACAACAGGCTTGATGTTGTTCTTTGTCCCAGTGGTACACAGACAAGGACCATTCTCTCAGAGGCTCCGCCTTCCAGCACACCTACACCTTGATGAGTCACTTCCTCAACAAATGTCTGCTTTCTCCCAAATAACAACACAAAACTTATTTTTCTACTTTTGTTGACTGGATATATATTTTGTATAATGGTGGATTCTCTTTTTTACTTTGATGGTAAAATCCGCATTCATGAACGCTTTTGAAATAAACTCCACTTAAAAAAGATGCTGTGACCTACATGACACTTTTTAGTTTTATTCATTTTAGTTCCTAATTAAGAATTTTAAAATAATGTCAAAACATTAAAACAAACATAATACAATAAGATAATATAAAATGCCAGGATCAAATGTGACGAAAATACATAAATAACTACATAATGGTGTTATTAAAAGTGGTATTAACTGTGGGGCTGCTGCAAAACTGTTAGCATGCAAACGTTAGCATGCTAACATGAAAGTGATAACCTTTTTTTGCCAAATGTACTCCTTTTTTTTCTCTAATTCCCCCAACCTTACAGTCACATAACTTGGTATGTGACACATGCTAACTGATAGCATGCTAACTGATAGCATGCAAAGGTTAGCTTACTAGCATGCTAAAAGTAGCATGCTAACCTTTTATTCGAGTCATATATCTTGGTATGTGACGGAAATACATAAATAACTAAATAAAGGTGTTATTAAAAGTGGTATTAATTATGGGCCTGCTGCAAAACTGTTAGCATGCAAACGTTAGCATGCTAACATGAAAGTGATAACCTTTTTTTGCCAAATGTACTCCTTTTTTTCTCTAATTCCCCCAACCTTACAGTCACATAACTTGGTATGTGACACATGCTAACTGATAGCATGCAAATGTTAGCTTACTAGCATGCTAAAAGTAGCATGCTAACCTTTTATTTGAGTCATATAACTTGGTATGTGACGGAAATACATAAATAACTAAATAATGGTGTTATTAAAACTGGTATTAATTATGGGCCTGCTGCAAAACTGTTAGCATGCAAACATTAGCATGCTAACATGAAAGTGGTAACCTTTTTCTGCCAAATGTACTCTTTTTTTTCCCCCTCTAATTCCCCCAACCTTACAGTCACATTACTTGGTATGTGACACATGCTAATTGATAGCATGCTAACTGATGGCATGCAAATGTTAGCTTACTAGCATGCTAAAATTAGCATGCTAACATTTTATTCGAGTCATATAACTTGGTATGTGACGAAAATACATAAATAACTACATAAAGGTGTTATAAAAAGTGGTATTAGTTATGGGCCTGCTGCAAAACTGTTAGCATGCAAACATTAGCATGCTAACATTAAAGTGATAAACTTTTTTTGCCAAATGTACTCCTTTTTTCTTTAATTCCCCCAAAATTACAGTCACAAAACTTGGTATGTGACACATGCTAACTGATAGCATGCTAACCTTAGCGTACTAGCATGCTAAAAGTAGCAAGTTCAATTCTTGAGCTAGTTTTAAAGCCTATTACCCTAGAGTTATATAACTTGGTACGTGACACTCGTAAACTGTTAGAATGCTAACATGAAAGTGCTAACTTTTCTTTTTGCTAAATGTACTCTTTTTTACCACCAATTCCCCAGGCATACACCTTACAGTCATAAAACTTGGTATGTGAAACATGCTAACTGATAGCATGCAAATGTTGGCTTACTAGAATGCTAAAAGTAGCATGCTAACTTCTTGAGCTAGTTTTGCAACTTTTTTATTCGAGTCATATAACTTGGTATGTGACGAAAATACAAAAATAACTACATGAAGGTGTTATGGAAAGTGGTAATAAGTATGGGCTTGCTCTAAAACTGTTAGCATGCTAACATTAAAGTGCTAATTTTTTTTGCTAAATGTACTCTCTTTTTTTCCACTAATACCCCAGTCATACACCTTACAGTCATAAAACTTGGTATGTGACACATGCTAACTGATAGCATGTAAACGTTAGCCTACTAGAATGCTAAAAGTAGCATGCTAACTTCTTGAGCTAGTTTTGCAACCTTTTGTTTGGGTCATGTAACTTGGTATGGGACAAAAATACATAAATAACTACATAAAGGCGTTATTAAAAGTGGTATTATGGGCTTTCTGCAAAAATGTTAGCATTCAAATGTTAGCATGCTAACATTAAAGTCATCAGGGTAAGGTTTTTGGCCGATGTTGAAAGTGACCTAAGTGAGCACTAGATGTGATCAGGATGTGATGTTTGTTAGATGTTGAAAGTGACCTAAGTGAGCAGTAGAGGTGATCAGGATGAGGTGTTTATTGGATGTTGAAAGTACCCTAAGTGAGCACTAGAGCTGATCAAGATGTGATGTTTGTTGGATGTTGAAAGTGACTTAAGCGAGCACTAGAAGTCATCAGGGTAAGGTTTTTGTCCGATGTTGAAAGTGACCTAAGTGAGCACTAGAGGTCATCAGGATGTGATGTTTGTTAGGTGTTGAAAGTGACCTAAGTGAGCACTGGTGGTGATCAGGATGTGATATTTGTTGGATTTTGAAAGTGACTTAAGCGAGCACTAGATGTAATCAGGATGTGGTGTTTGTTGGATGTTGAAAGTGACCTAAGTAAGCACTAGAGATCATCAGGATGTGGTGTTTGTTGGACGTTGAAAGTGACCCAAGCGAGCACTAGATGTGACCAGGATGAGGTGTTTGTTGGATGTTGAAAGTGACTTAAGTGAGCACTAGAAGTCATCAGGGTAAGGTTTTTGTCCGATGTTGAAAGTGACCTAAGCGGGCACTAGATGTGATCAGGATGTGATGTTTGTTGGATGTTGAAAGTGACTTAAGTGAGCACTGGAGCTGATCAAGATGAGGTGTTTTTTGGATGTTGAAAGTGACCTAAGTGAGCACAAGAGGTGATCAGGATGAGGTGTTTGTGAGGTGTTGAAAGTGACCTAAGTGAGCACTAGAGGTGATCAGGATGTGATGTTTGTTGGATGTTGAAAGTGACTTAAGCAAGCACTAGATGTGATTAGGAGGAGGTGTTTGTTGGATGTTGAAAGTGACCTAAGTGAGCACTAGAGGTCATCAGGATGTGAGGTTTTTTACATGTTGAAAGTGACCTAAGTGAGCACTAGAGGTGATCAGGATGAGGTGTTTGTTGGATGTTGAAAGTGACCTAAGCGAGCACTAGAGGTGATCAGGATGTGGTGTTTGTTGGATGTTGAAAGGGACTTAAGCAAGCACTAGATGTAATCAGGATGTGATGTTTGTTGGATCTTGAAAGTAACCTAAGCGAGCACTAGAAGTGATCACGGTAAGGTTTTTGTCCAAAGTTGAAAGGGACCTAAGCGAGCACTGGAGCTGATCAGGATGAGGTGTTTCTTAGATGCTGAAAGTGACTTAAGTGAGCACTAGATGTGATCGGGATGTGATGTTTGTTGGATGTTGAAAGTGACTTAAGCGAGCACTAGATGTAATCAGGATGTGATGTTTGTTGAATCTTGAAAGTTACCTAAGCGAGCACTAGATGTGATCACGGTAAGGTTTTTGTCCGAAGTTGAAAGTGACCTAAGCGAGCACTAGATGTGATCAGGATGTGATGTTTGTTGGATGTTGAAAGTGACCTAAGTGAGCACCAGATGTGATCAAGATGAGGTGTTTGTTGGATGTTAAAAGTGACTTAAGCGAGCACTAGATGTGACCAGGATGTGGTGTTTGTTGGATGTTGAAAGTGACCTAAGCGAGCACTAGATGTGATCAAGATGAGGTGTTTGTTGGATGTTAAAAGTGACTTAAGCTAGCACTAGATGTGACCAGGATGTGGTGTTCGTTGGATGTTGAAAGTGACCTAAGTGAGCACTAGATGTGATCAAGATGAGGTATTTGTTGGATGTTAAAAGTGACTTAAGCGAGCACTAGATGTGACCAGGATGTGGTGTTCGTTGGATGTTGAAAGTGACCTAAGTGAGCACTAGATGTGATCAAGATGAGGTGTTTGTTGGATGTTAAAAGTGACTTAAGCGAGCACTAGATGTGACCAGGATGTGGTGTTCGTTGGATGTTGAAAGTGACCTAAGTGAGCACTAGATGTGATCAAGAGGAGGTGTTTGTTGGATGTTAAAAGTGACTTAAGCGAGCACTAGATGTGACCAGGATGTGGTGTTTGTTGGATGTTGAAAGTGACCCAAGTGAGCACTAGCGGTGATCAGGATGTGATGTTTGTTGGATGTTGAAAGTGACCTAAGTGAGCACTAGATGGGATCAGGATGTGATGTTTGTTGGATGTTGAAAGTGACTTAAGCGAGCACTAGAAGTCATCAGGGTAAGGTTTTTGTCCGACGTTGAAAGTGACCTAAGCGAGCACTAGATGTGATCAGGATGAGGTGTTTATTGGTTGTTGAAAGTGACCCAAGTGAGCACTAGAGGTCATCAGGATGTTTGTTCGGTGTTGAAAGTGAGCTAAGCGAGCAGAGGAGTATTTGTGGTGATCAAACAGAAGCAGTGAGACAGAAGCGAGGTAATGGACGTGGCGTGAAGATGTTCCAGTGACGGAGGATCACCTCGGGACAGTCAGCCTGCTCTCACTATAAAGCAGCAGCACGCCCACTGTCACTCCTCACAAGCTGAAGGAGCCAGGAAGAGGAAGAAAAAGAAGAAAAGGAAGAAAAAGAAGAAGAAAAGCAGCCGTCCAGCAAAAGACGTCCTTCTCAGGCTCCTCGGAAAAAGTCCACAGGTGACATTTCTTTGCTTTTTCTTCCCACCAAATGATCAAATATTTCATATTTACTTTGTTTACATTTAAATTATTTGATATTTATTCTATTTACGTACAAAATATTTGATATTTGCTTCGTTAACAAGTAAAATATATTAGATTTACTTTACCATTTTTCTACATGTCAGATATTTGGTATTTACTTTGTTTTAGAATAAAATATATTTTATTTACTTTGTTTACATATCCAATATTTGATATTTACTTCGTTTACATTTAAAATATTTAACATTAACTTAGTTTACATATAAAAAATGTGGTATTTACTTTGTTTAGAAATAAAATATATTACAACTCCTATGTTTAAATATAAAATATTTGGTATTTACTTTGTGTTCATATCAAATATTTGATATTGACTTTGTTTACATATAAAAAAAAAAAGGTATTTACTTTGTTTAATAATAAAATATATTTGTATTACTTTGTTAAGATATCCAATATTTAATATCGACTTTGTTTACATATCTGATATTGGATATTTATTTTTGTTTTTATTTAAAATATTTGATATTTACTTGGTTTACATATCCAATATTTTATATTTACTTTATTTACATACAAAATAGTTCATATTTACTTATACACATAAAATAATATTATTTACTTTGTTTACATATCAAATATTTGCTATTTACTTTTTTATTTACTTTGTTTACATATCCAATATTTGATATTTACTTTGTTTACATTTAAAATATTTGATATTAACTTAGTATACATATAAAACATTTGGTATTTACTTTGTTTAGAAATAAAATACATTATAACTCCTATGTTTGAATATGAAATATTTTATATTTACTTTTCTTACATATCAAATATTTGAAATGTGTTTACATATCCGATATTGAATAAATACTTTTGTTTTTATTTCAAAATATTTTGTATTTACTTTGTGTTCATATCAAATATTTGATAATTACTTTGCTTACATATCCAATATTTATATTGACTTTGTTTACATATAAAAAAAATGGTATTTACTTTGTTTAATAACAAAATATATTTGTATCATTTTGTTTAAATATCCAATATTTAATATTTACTTTGTTTACATATCTGATATTGGATATTTACTTTTGTTTTTATTTAAAATATTTGATATTTACTTGGTGTACATATACAATATTTTATAATTACTTTATTTACATATAAAATAGTTTATATGTACTTTTACATATAAAATATTTGCTATTTACTTTGTTTACCTGTGGATTTGTTCCAGAAAGTGAAAGGATGAATTACGCTCACTCTTTATTGGGCCTGCTGCTCCTCGTCATCATCCAGAGCAGCTGGCAGCTTTCGGACCACAACACCAACTCAGTGTAAGCTAAAGTCTTTTATTTTGAAAATACAACATCTACAGCAATGTCTGTTGGAAATAAAAAATCTACACCACTTTATTTTGAAAACTATATCAACTACAGCATTGTATTTGTGAAAATATACCGACCACTTCATTTTATTTTTGAAAACGTATAATCTGCAGCGTTTTATTTTGAAAATGTATCATCTACAGCATTTCATTTTGAGAATATATTAGCTACAGCATTTTATTTTGAAAAAAATATTAACTTCTACATTTTTTTCGAAAATAAATAGTCTACATAATTTTATTTTGGAAATATATAATAGATAGCATTTTATTTTTTGAAATATATAATCACAACTTTTTATTTTGGAAATAATCTGCAACTTTTTTTTATTACATAATCTACATCATTTTTTTTTAATTATTATTTTAAATTTAATTTTTAAAATATATATATATATATATATATATATATATTTATATTTTTTTCAATATATAATCTACATTATTTTCTTTTGAAAATATTGAATCAAAGCATTTTGTTTTGGAAATAATATACAACATGTTCTTTTTTAAATATCATCTACAGCATTTTCTTTAAAAAAAATATTATTTACATCATTTTATTTTTAAAATATATGATCTACATAATTTTATTTTGAAAATATATCATCTACAGCATTTTATTTTGAAAAATATATTAACTACAGCTTTTTTTTTTTAAATAAATAGTCTACACAATTTTATTTTTGAAAAATATAATAAATAGAATTTTCTATTTTGAAATGTATAGTTAGAGTTATTTTCTTTAGGAAATAATCTACAACATTTTTTTAAATATAACATGTACAACATTTTCCAATATAGGTATGATCTACAGCATTTTCTTTTGAAAATATATAAGCACAGCATTTTATTTTGAAAATAATCATCTACATCATTTTGTTTGGAAACATATTAATACAGCATTTTATTCTGAAAATATATAATAGATAGCATTTTCTTTTGGAAATAATCTGCTACAGTTTTTTATTGTATAATCTACAGCATTTTCTTTTGAAAATAATGTACAACATTTTTTTTAAATATACAATTTACAATTTTTTTTTTTAATATAATCTACCACATTATTATTTTTAATATATAATCACAGAATTTTCTCTTGGAAATAATATACAACATTATTTAAAATATATAATCTACGGCATTTTAATTTGAAAATGTATCATATCCATCATTTTATTTTGAAAATATATCATCTACAGCATTTTATTTTGAGAAATAGACTAACTACAGCATTTTATTTTGAAAATAAATAGTCTACAGAATTTTATTCTGGAAATATATAATAAATAGCATTTTCTTTTAAGAATATATAATTGAAGTATTTTCTTTTGGAAATAATCTACAACATTTTTTAAATATACAATGTACAACATTTTTCAATATAGAATCTACACCATTTTTTTTTTGAAAATATGTAAACACAGCATTTTATTTTGGAAATAACTCACAAAATGTTATTTTAGGAATACATAATTGCAGTATTTTCTTTTGGAAATAATCTACAACATTTTTTTTTTAAATATAATCTACACCATTTTCTTTTGAAAATAATGTACAACATTTTTTAAATATAAAATTTACAACATTTTTGGGGGGAAAATATGTAAACACAGCATTTTATTTTGGAAATAACTCACAAAATTTTTTTTTAATGTAACCTGCAGCATTTTATTTTTTAAATATATAACACCATTTTCTCTTGGAAATAATCCACAAACATTTTTTTAAACATATCTACAGCATTTTATTTTGAAAATGCATCATCTGAAGCATTTTATTTTGAAAATAAATAATCTACAGAATTTAATTTTGGAAAAATATAATCAGTTTTTTTCATTTGGAAATAATAAGCAACTTTTTTTTATTACATTTTCTACAGTACTTTATTTTGAATTGTATTTTTCAATATATGATCTACAGCATTTTCTTTTGAAAATACATAATCACAGCATTTAATTTTAGAAATAATATACAACATTTTTTAAAACATCTACAGCATTTTTTATTAAAATAAATAGTCTACAAAATGTATTTTTGGAATTACTGTAAATAATAGATAGCACGTTCTTTCAGAAATATATAAACACATTTTTTTTGTAAATAATCTGCAACATTTTTTTGTATTATATGATCTACAGCATTTTATTTTGAAAATACTCCTCACAATGTTTTTAAATATAAAATGTAAAATATTTTTCAATATATAATCTACACCATTTTCTTTTGATTATATATAATCACAGCATTTTATTTTGGAAATCTACAACATGTTTTTAAAAAAAATGTAATCTACAGCATTTTCTTTTGAAAATATATAATATTTTATTTTGGAAATAATATACAACATTTTTAAAACATATCTGTGGTATTTTCTTTTGAAAATGTATCATCTACAGCATTTTATTTTGAAAATAAATAGTCTGCATGATTTTATTTTTGAAATATAAAATCTTTTTTTTTTATTTCGGCAATAATCTGCAACTTTTTTTTATTATATGATCTACAGCATTTTATTTGGAAAATACTCCACACAATGTTTTTAAATATAAAATGTAAAATATTTTTCAATATATAATCTACAGTTTTTTCTTTTGATTATATATAATCACAGCATTTTATTTTGGAAATCTACAACATGTTTTTAAAAAAAATTTAATCTACAGCATTTTCTTTTGAAAATATATAATAACATTTTATTTTGGAAATAATATACAACATTTTTAAAACATATCTGTGGTATTTTCTTTTGAAAATGTATCATCTACAGCATTTTATTTTGAAAATAAATAGTCTGCATGATTTTATTTTTGAAATATAAAATATTTTTTTTATTTCGGAAATAATCTGCAACTTTTTTTTATTATGTGATCTACAGCATTTTCTTTTGGAAATAATATACAACATTTTTTAAAACATCATCTAAAGCATTTTAATTTGAAAATACATCTACAGCATTTTGTAAATGAATGATATCTCCCCCAAAATATAACATTTTAAAAAACTAGGATTTTTTTTCCAGTTGTGTAAATGTTCACGTTTTAAAGCAAGCAAACAGAATTGCTGCCATTTATTGACATTTTATTTTCCACTAACATTTTCTCTTTTGTCATTTTTTAAGCGATAAAACTTTACTTCCTGTTTTACTTGTACTGTCACTTTAAGGAAGTTATCTACAATATTTTATGTGTACTGTCGCTTTAAGGAAGTTTAATTCAATATTTTATGCGTACTGTCGCTTTAAGGAAGTGTACTACAATATTTTATGTGTACTGTCACTTTAAGGAAGTGTACTACAGTATTTTATGCGTACTGTCACTTTAAGTAAGTGTACTACAATATTTTACGCGTACTGTCGCTTTAAAGAAGTGTACTACAATAGTTTATGTGTACTGTCGCTTTAAGGAAGTGTACTACAATATTTTATGCGTACTGTCGCTTTAAGGAAGTGTACTACAATATTTTATGCGTACTGTCGCTTTAAGGAAGTGTACTACAATATTTTATGCTTTACTGTCGCTTTAAGGAAGTGTACTACAATATTTTATGTGTACTGTCGCTTTAAGGAAGTGTACTACAATATTTTATGCGTACTGTCGCTTTAAGGAAGTGTACTACATTATTTTATGCGTACTGTCGCTTTAAGGAAGTGTACTACAATATTTTATGTGTACTGTTGCTTTAAGGAAGTGTACTGTAATATTTTATGTGTACTGTCGCTTTAAGGAAGTGTACTACAATATTTTATGTGTACTGTCACTTTAAGGAAGTGATCCACATTATTTTATGCGTACTGTCGCTTTAAGGAAGTGTACTACAATATTTTATGCGTACTGTCCCTTTAAGGAAGTTTACTACAATATTTTATGTGTACTGTTGCTTTAAGGAAGTGTACTGTAAAATTTTATGTGTACTGTCACTTTAAGGAAGTGATCCACATTATTTTATGCGTACTGTCGCTTTAAGGAAGTGTACTACAATAGTTTATTCGTACTGTCACTTTAAGGAGGTGTACCACAATATTTTATGCGTACTGTCACTTTTAGGAAGTGTACTACAATATTTTACGCATACTGTCGCTTTAAGGAAGTGTACTACAATATTTTATGCGTACTGTCCCTTTAAGGAAGTGTACTACAATATGTTATGCGTACTGTCGCTTTAAGGAAGTGTACTACAATATTTTATGCGTACTGTCACTTTAAGGAAGTGTACTACAATATGTTATACGTACTGTCGCTTTAAGGAAGTGTACTACAATATTTTATGCGTACTGTCACTTTAAGGAAGTGTACTACAATATGTTATGCTTTACTATCGCTTTAAGGAAGTGTACTACAATATTTTATGCGTACTGTCCCTTTAATGAGGTGTACCACATTATTTTATGCGTACTGTCGCTTTAAGGAAGTGTACTACAATATGTTATGCTTTACTATCGCTTTAAGGAAGTGTACTACAATATTTTATGCGTACTGTCCCTTTAATGAGGTGTACCACAATATTTTATGCATACTGTCGCTTTAAGGAAGTGTACTACATTATTTTATGCGTACATCATCATCATATTATCACCATTTTCCCTCACCATCATTATCATGTTATCATCTTCCTCACATTCATCATCATTTTCCCCCAACCATCATCTTCATCACCATTTTCCCTCACTATCATCATATTATCATCTTCATCTTCCTCACTGTCATCATCATTTTCCCTTCACCATCAGTATCATGTTATCATCTTTCTCACCATCATCATCATCATCATCATCATTTTCCCTCATCATCATTATCATGTTATCATCTTCCTCACATCACCATCATCATTTTCCCTCACTATCATCATATTATCATTTTCATCTTCCTCACTGTCATCATCATATTATCATGTTTCTCACCATCATCATCTTCATCATTGTCCCCTCACCATCATTATCATGTTATCATCTTCCTCACATCATCATCATTTTTCCTAACCATCATCATCATCACCATCACCATCATCATTTTCCCTCACTATCATCATATTATAATCTTCCTCACATCATCAACATCCTCACCATCAACATTTTCCCTCACCATCATTATCATGTTATCATCTTCCTCACCATTGTTATATTCCTCACCATCATCATCATCATCATCATCATCACCATCATCATCATCATTTTCCCTCATCATCATCATGTTATCATCTTCCTCACATCATCATCATTTTAACTAACCATCATCATCATCATCACCATCACCATCACCATCATCATTTTCCCTCACTATCATCATATTATAATCTTCCTCACATCATCATCATCCTCACCTTCATCATTTTCCCTCACCATCATTATCATGTTATCATCTTTCTCACCACCGTCATCTTCCTCACCATCATCATCTTCATCACCATCATCATTTTCCCTCATCATCATTTTCATGTTATCATCTTCCTCACCACCACTATCTTCATCACATCACCATCATCTTCTTTACCATCACCATCATCTTCATCATCATCATTTTCCCTCAATATCAAGATATTATAATCTTCCTCACATCATCATCATCCTCACCATCATCATTTTCCCTCACCATCATCATCATTACCATCATCATCATCATTTTCCCTCACCATCATTATCATGTTCTCATCTTCCTCACCATTATCATTCTCCCTCACCATCATTATCATGTTCTCATCTTTCTCACCATTATCTTCCTCACCATCATCATCATCCTCACCATCATCATTTTCCCTCACCATCATTATCATGTTTTCATCTTTCTCACCATCATCATCATTACCATCATCATCATTTTTCCTCACCATCACTATCATGTTATCATCTTCCTCACATCATCATCATCATATTTCCTATCCATCATCATCATCACCACCATCTCCATCACCATGTTCATCATCATCACCATCACCATCATCATTTTCCCTCACTATCATCATATTATAATCTTCCTCACATCATCCTCATCCGCATCAACATCATTTCCCCTCACCATCATTATCATGTTATCATCTTTCTCACCATCATCATCTTCATCACCATCATCATCTTACGCACAATCACTATCTTCATCACATCACCATCATCTTCTTTACCATCATCATCATCTTCATCTTTATCACCACAATCTTCATCACCATCATCTTCCCCACCATTATCATCTTCATCGTTTTCCCTCACCATCATTATCATGTTATCATTTTCCTCACATCATCATCATTTTTCCTAACCATCACCATCATCATTTTCCCTCACCATCATTTTCATGTTATCATCTTCCTCATCATCACTATCTTCATAACATCACCATCATCTTCATCACCATAATCGACATCACCATCATCCTCAACACCATCATCACCTTCATCTCCATCACCATGTTCATCATCATCACCATCATCATCATCATTTTTCCTAACCATCATCATCATCACCATCTCCATCATCATCATCATCATCATCATCATCACATCATCATCATCACCACCATCTCCATCACCATGTTCATCATCATCACCATCACCATCATCATTTTCCCTCACTATCATCATATTGTAATCTTCCTCACATCATCCTCATCCTCACCATCATCATTTTCCCTCACCATCATTATCATGTTCTCATCTTTCTCATCATCATCATCTTATTCACAATCACTATCTTCATCACATCACCATCATCTTCTTTACCATCATCATCATCTTCATCTTTATCACCATAATCTTCATCACCATCATCCTCCCCACCATCATCATCTTCATCGTTTTCCCTCACCATCATTATCATGTTATCATCTTCCTCACATCATCATCATTTTTCCTAACCATCATCATCATCACCATCTCCATCACCATGTTCATCATCATCATCATTTTTCCTAACCACCATCATCATCATCACCATCTCCATCATCATCATCATCATCACCATCATCATTTTCCCTCACTATCATCATATTATAATCTTACTCACACCATCATCATCCTCACCAACATCATTTTCCCTCACCATCACTATCATGTTATCATCTTCCTCACATCATCATCATCATATTTCCTAACCATCATCATCATCACCATCTCCATCATCATCATCATCATCATCACCATCATCATTTTCCCTCACTATCATCATATTATAATCTTCCTCACATCATCATCATCCTCACCAACATCATTTTCCCTCACCATCATTATCATGTTATCATCTTCTTCACATCACCATCATCTTCTTTATCATCATCTTCATCTTTATCACCATAATCTTCATCACCATCATCCTCCCCACCATCATCATCTTCATCGTTTTCCCTCACCATCATTATCATGTTATCATCTTTCTCGCCATCATCATCTTCATCATCATCTTACTCACAATCACTATCTTCATCACATCACCATCATCTTCTTTACCATCATCATCATCTTCATCTTTATCACCATAATCTTCATCACCATCATCCTCCCCACCATCATCATCTTCATCGTTTTCCCTCACCATCATTATCATGTTATCATCTTCCTCACATCATCATCATTTTTCCTAACCATCATCATCATCACCATGTTTATCATCATCACCATCACCATCATCATTTCCCCTCACCATCATTTTCATGTTATCATCTTCCTCACCATCACTATCTTCATCACATCACCATCATCTTCTTAACCATCTTCATCCTCATCACCATCACTCTCATCCTCATCACGATCATCTCCCCGCACAGTGGTCTAGTGGTTAGAGTGTCCGCCCTGGGATGGCTAGGTTGTGAGTTCAAACCCCGGCCAAGTCATACAAAAGACTATAAAAATGGGAGCCATTACCTCCCTGCTTGGTATTCCGGGTTAAATCACCATAAATGATTCCCGGGCGCGGCCACTGCTGCTGCTCACTGCTCCCCTCACCTCCCAGGGGGTGAAAAAGGGTCATCTCACCACACTTAGTGTGTGTGTGTGGGACTATCATGACTACTTTAACTCTATCTTCATCACGGCCATGTTTCCTTCTCCCTGCCAGGCCGTCCAGCCACATGTTGATCCCCAGCGAGCGTGTCGAGGAGTCGCTCTTGCCGCACAGCAAGAGACATTCTGAGGGCACTTTCTCCAACGACTACAGCAAGTATTTGGAGAGCAGGCGGGCGCAGGACTTTGTTCAGTGGCTCAAGAACTCCAAACGGAATGGGTGAGTTTGTACCCTGCTAGTACACACTACTTAGTACTTAATACTTAGTCATTAACACATAGTACTTAGTGCGTAGTAATTAGTTCATAGTACATAGTACACATAACAGCGCATTGTGTGGTCATAGCACTTAATAATTAGCACTTAATCATAAATAGTACAGGGTAATTTATACATACAACTTAGTACATAGTACTTAGTAGATGGTACATAGTACTTACTAATTAGTACGCAGTTATAAGTACTTAGCACATAGGCCATAGTGCTTACTTTTTAGTACACAATAATTAGTACATGCTATTTAGTAGATAGAAGTTCGTATTTAGTACATATCAAATAGTGCATAAACTTAGCACAAAGTACGTTGTAAATACTGCAAAGGACTTAATAGAGTACATAATATTATGTACTATATATTAAGAACCAACCACTAAGTAAATAGTACTTAGTACATAGTAGATAATACATCCCGTACAAAGTAAATAGTACATATAGTACATAATACATATTACATAGTAAATAGTAGATATAATAAATCATTTATAGTAAATATAGTACATAGTAAATAGTACATACTAAATATACCTATAGTACATAGTAAATAGTACGTATAGTACATACAGTACACATAGTACACAGTGATACAGGTCAAGGAGGACAATCAGGTGACATAATACTTATAGTACATAGTAAATAGTAAAACTAATACACATAGTACACAGTGATGTAGGTCACAGAGGACAGTTGAGCAACATAGTATTTATAGTACATAGTAAATAGTAAATCCAGGATATATAGTACATATTAGTAGACAGTGGTGTAGGTCAAGGAGGACGGTGGAGTGACATAGTACTTATAGTACATAGTAAATCTAGCACATCGTGTACACATAGTACACAGTGGAGTAGGTGAAAGAGGACAGTGGAAGGATGTAGTACTTATAGTACATAGTGAGGCTAATACATATAATACACATAGTACACAGAGATTCAGGCCAAGGAGGACAGTTGAGTGACATAGTACTTATAGTACATAGTGAATACAGACAATATAGTACATATTAGTACACAGTGATGTGGGTCAAGGAGGACAGTGGTGTGACATAGTACTTATAGTACATAGTATATCTAGCACATATAGTACATAGTGTACACATAGTACACAGTGGAGTAGGTCAAGGAGGACAGCTGAGGGACGTAGTACTTATAGTACATAGTGAGGCTAATACATATAGTACACAGGGATTTAGGCCAAGGAGGACAGTGGAGTGACATAGTACTTATAGTACACAGTAAACCTAGCACATATAGTACATAGTGTACACAGTGATGTAGGTCAAGGGGGACAGTTGAGTGACATAGTACTTATAGTACATAGTAAATAGTAAAACAAATACATATAGTACACTGTTTTGTAGGTCAAGGAGGACAGTTGAGCGACATAGTACTTATAGTACATAGTAAATAGTAAATCTAATACCTATAGTACATATATTGTAGGTCAAGGAGGACAATGAGGTGACATAATACTTATAGTACATAGTAAATAGTGAAACTATTACATATAGTACACATAGTACACAGTGATGTAGGTCAAGGAAGACAGTGGGGGGACATAGTACTTATAGTAAATAGTGAATCTACTGCATATAGTACACATAGTACACAGTGAATCAAGTCAAGGAAGACAGTTGAGCGACATAGTACATAGTATAATTCAGCACATATAGTACATATAGTACACAGTGATGTAGGTCAAGGTGGATAGTGAAGGGACGTAGTACTTATAGTACATTGTGAATCCAATACATATAGTACACATAGTACACAGTGATGCAGGTCAAGGAGGACTGTTGAGCCACAAAGTACTTATAGTATATAGTAAATCCAGCACATATAGTACACAGTGATGTAGGCGAAGGAAGACAGTGGAGGGACATAGTACTTATAGTACATAGTGAATCTAATACATCTAATATCATAGTACACATAGTACACAATGATGTAGGTCGAGGAGGACATTGGGGTGACATAGTACTTATAATACATAGTAAACAGTAAATAGTGACTATAGTACACAGTAATGTAGGTCAAGGACAGTTGAGTAACATAGTACTTATAGTACTTATTAAATAGTAAAACTAATACATACAGTACACAGTGACATAGGTCAAAGAGGACAGTTGAGCGACATAGTACTTATAGTACATGGTAAATATAGTACATATAGTATACATAGTACATAGTGATGTAAGTCAAGGAGGACAGTTGAACGACATAGTACTAATATTACATAGTAAATAGAAAATCTAGCACATATAGTACACAGTGATGTAGGCCAAGGAGGACACTTGAGCGACATAGTACTTATAGTAGATAGTGAATTGAATACACATAGTACACATAGTACACAGTGATATAGGTCAAGGAGGACATTAGAGCAACATAGTACTTATAGTACATAGTAAATCCAGCACATATAGTACATGTAGTACGCAATGATGTAAGTCAAGGAGGACACTTGAGCAACATAGTACTTATAGTACATAGTAGACAGTGAATTGAATAAACATAGTACAAAGTGATGTAGGTTAAGGGGGACACTTGAGCCACTTAGTACTTATAGTACATAGTAGTTAGTGAATTGAATACACATAGTACACAGTGATGTAGCTCAAGGAGGACAATTGAGCGACATAGTACTTATAGTACATAGTAGATAGTGAATTGAATACACATAGTACACATAGTACACAGTGATGTAGGTCAAGGAGGACACTTGAGCGACATAGTACTTATAGTACATAGTAGATAGTGAATTGAATACACATAGTACACATAGTACACAGTGATGTAGGTCAAGCAGGACATTAGAGCAACATAGTACTTATAGTACATAGTAAATCCAGCACATATAGTACATGTAGTACGCAATGATGTAAGTCAAGGAGGACACTTGAGCAACATAGTACTTATAGTATTGAATACACATAGTACAGAGTGATGTAGGTCAAGGAGGACACTTGAGCCACTTAGTACTTATAGTACATAGTAGTTAGTGAATTGAATACACATAGTACACAGTGATGTAGCTCAAGGGGAACAATTGAGCGACATAGTACTTATAGTACATAGTAGATAGTGAATTGAATATACATAGTACAAAGTGATGTAGGTCAAGGAGGACACTTGAGCGACATAGTACATAGTGGATAGTGATTTGAATACACATAGTACAAAGTGATGTAGGTCAAGGACAATTGAGTGGCATAGTACTTATAGTACATAGTAGATAGTGAATTGAATACACATAGTACACAGTGATGTAGGTCAAGGAGGACACTTGAGCGACATAGTACATAGTGGATAGTGATTTGAATACACATAGTACAAAGTGATGTAGGTCAAGGACAATTGAGTGGCATAGTACTTATAGTACATAGTAGATAGTGAATTGAATACACATAGTACACAGTGATGTAGGTCAAGGAGGACACTTGAGCGACATAGTACTTATAGTACATAGTGAATTGAATACACATAGTACACATAGTACACAGTGATATTGGTCAAGGAGGACATTAGAGCAACATAGTACTTATTGTACATAGTAAATCCAGCACATATAGTACATGTAGTACGCAATGATGTAAGTCAAGGAGGACACTTGAGCAACATAGTACTTATAGTACATAGTAGACAGTGAATTGAATACACATAGTAGAGAATGATGTAGGTCAAGGAGGACACTTTAGCGACTTAGTACTTATAGTACATAGTAGACAGTGAATTGAATACACATAGTAGAGAGTGATGTAGGTCAAGGAGGACACTTTAGCGACATAGTACTTATAGTACATAGTAGATAGTGAATTGAATATACATAGTACAAAGTGATGTAGGTCAAGGAGGACACTTGAGCGACATAGTACTTATAGTACATAGTAAATCCAGCACATATAGTACATGTAGTACGGAGTGATGTAAGTCAAGGAGGACACTTGAGCAACATAGTACTTATAGTACATAGTAGATAGTGAATTGAATAAACATAGTACAAAGTGATGTAGGTCAAGGAGGACACTTGAGCGACATAGTACTTATAGTAAATAAATGATAAATGGGTTGTACTTGTATAGCGCTTTTCTACCTTCAAGGTACTCAAAGCGCTTTGACACTACTTCCACATTTACCCATTCACACACACATTCACACACTGATGGAGGGAGCTGCCATGCAAGGCGCCAACCAGCACCCATCAGGAGCAAGGGTGAAGTGTCTTGCTCAGGACACAACGGACGTGACGAGGTTGGTTCTAGGTGGGATTTGAACCAGTGACCCTCGGGTTGCGCACGGCCACTTTCCCCACTGCGCCACACCGTCCCCTGTACTATGTACATAGTACATAGTAAATCCAGCACATATAGTACATGTAGTACACAGTGATGTAGGTCAAGGAGGAAGTGAAGTGATGTACGCTCCACTTGACGTTTGTAGAAGTGTAATGAGACGGCACGCAGACGGAACCTACACCAGTGATGTCAGCTCCTACATGCAGGAGCAGGCAGCCAAGGAGTTTGTGAGCTGGCTGAAGGCGGGCCGAGGAAGACGACAGTAGAGAGAAACCCCGTTCCTGTCCTCACACGCCACTCTGTGCCATTAAAGCTTTCACAATGTGTACCTCCATCTTCTCTCTGGTCTTCTTGCACTCCTCTGACTTTATATAAGTCGAATTATATTTATATAGCGCTTTTCTCTAGTGACTCAAAGCGCTTTTACATAGTGAAAGCCAATATCTAAGTTACATTTTAAAGCATTGTGGGTGGCACCGGGAGCAGGTGGGTCAAGTGTCTTGCCCAAGGACACAACGGCAGTGACTAGGATGGCAGAAAGCGGGGATCGAACCTGGAACCCTCAAATTGCTGGCACGGCCGCTCTACCAATGAAAAGACCATTTGAGTTGTTACAACAAACTATTTGGACAACCTTCTGAATGCATTTTCCACAATATGAAAGTCCTACAAACAGACATAATAGTACATACTATAATAATAAAGTACATAGTATAATAAAAAGTACAGTGTATAATTAATAGTACATTGTATAATAATAATAGTACATTGTATAATAATAATAATAATAATAGTACATAGTATAATAATAAAGTACATAGTGTATAATTAATAGTACATTGTATAATAATAATAATAGTACAGAGTGAAATAATAAGAGTAAAATAATAATAGTACACAGTATAATACTAATAGTACATAGTATAATAATAATATTAAATAGTAAAATAATTATAGTAAATAGTATAATAGTGATAAATATAATAATAGTACATAGTATAATAATAAAATTAAATAGTATACTAATATTACATTGTGTAAAAATATTAAATAGTATAATAATAATAGTATATAGTATAATAATAGTAAATTGTATAATAATATCCATAAATATAATATTAATAACAGTACGTAATATAATAATACTATTAAATAGTATACTAATAGTACGTAGTATAATAATATTAGTAGATAATGTAATAACAACAGTCCATAGTATAATAATATTAATACATGGTGTAATAATAATAGTAATAATAGTACATTGTGTAATAATAGTATGTAGCATTATAAAATTAGTACATTGTGTAATAATAATAGTACATAGTGTAATAATAATACTATATAGTGTAATAATAGTGATAAATATAATAATAATAGTACATAGTATAATACTATTAAATAGTATAATAATAGTACGTAGTATAATAATGTACATAAAGTAATAAAAGTACATAATAAAATAATAATAGTACATAGTGTAATACTAGTATGTAGAATAATAATAGTAGATTGTGTAATAACAATAGTATGTAGTATAATAATAGTACATAGTATAATAATAATAGTAGATTGTGTAATAACAATAGTATGTAGTATAATCATAGTACATAGTATAATAATAATAAATAGTATGATAATAATTGTAAATATTATAATACTACTACAAAGTGTAATATAATAGTATGTAGTATAATAATAAATAGTATTATAATAGTAAATATTATAATACTACAAAGTGTAATATAATAGTATGTAGTATAATAATAATAAATAGTATCATAATAATAGTAAATATTAAAATAATACTACAAAGTATAATATAATAGTACATAGTATAATAATAATACATAGTATTATAATAATAGGAAATATTATAATAATACTATAAAGTGTAATATAATGGTATGTAATAAAATAATAATATAGTATAATACTACATAGTGTTAAATGCTAGTATGCAATAAAATAATAGTACATAGTATAATAATATTAAGTAGTATTATATTTGTACAATAATATTAGTACAGTGTAATAATAATACTACAAAATAGAATAATATTAATGGTAAATAATATATTAATAATAGTACATATTATATTTTATTAGTACATAGTATAATAATAATGGTAAATAGAATATTAATAATAGTATATCGTGTAATAATAGTATACAGTATAATAATAATAATAGTGAATTGTATATCAATAATAGTACATAGTATATTAAAATAGTAAATATTTTAATATTAGTTCATACATATTGTAATAATTATAGTACTTAGTATAATAATAATAGTACTTGGTATATTAATAATAGTATAATATAGGATATTACTAATAGTATTGCTGAGCCAATCAGAGGCCACGATACTAACCGGCACACTCTGATTGGTATTTCTCACCCAGTGACCAAAACTACTCTAGTATGGACATTTAAATGGTTTTGCCATTTTAATTATTAAATTACTTATCTCAGGACGAAAAAGTTCAAGAATAAGACCACAAAAAAAAATGTAGCATGTGGCGAATCCGCAAAATCTGAAGCGCGAGGCGGCCAGAAACGACAAAATGTAAAATGACACATTTTGACGCATCTTAAAATATTCTAGTCTAGAAATCTTCGCATCTTAACCAAGGAATGAAAATATCATTTTTTAAATGATTTATCTTTTTTTTTTTTTAATTGTGAAAAATGAAGAATCTTGTGTAAATAATCAATAACAATCTGCCTTTTTTTAAAATCTAAATATACGTATTGTTAATGCAATATTTAATTGTGTGATAGATTCTTCCACAAATGTCATGTACTTTAAAGCATGCAAAGACGTTTAATTATTACTATTCCACGTGAAGGAAGAGGACTATCATGACGTGGACTCACTGGAGTCCTGCAGAGTCCTGTCAATCATCCGCCAGATGTGGCCGAGCAGCCGAGGGTCGCCACCCTCCAGTGGAAGAAGTCTTTGCATGACGCGCTCTGGGACGCCTCGTCTCCCTCAGCTGTCCTCTCTCACTCATCAAACCTCCGCTAATCACACAAAGACAATCAGGGTTCACACACACTTCTGACACGCGGGCACAAAAACATGATTATTGCAGGAGAATATGCAAAAAAACTACATTTATTTCAAGTAAATATGCAAGACACTCCTCTATTTCTCATGAATATGCAAAACAGGTTTATTGCACGTTTTGCAAATTCACGTAAAATTAACAGGTTTTGCATATTGAAGTGCAATACAGGTGTGTTTTGCATATTTATGTACAGTACATTTTGTTTTAAATTTTCAGGTGACATGACGGTGTTTTGCATATTCACGTGAAATAAACGTGTTTTAAATATTCGCACAAATTGAACGTTTCGCATATTCACGTTTAAAAAAGGTATTTTGCATATTTGCGACACAAATGGTTGTTTTTTATATTCACGTGCAATATACGTCTTTTGCATATTCAAGTGAAAAAAACATGTTTTAAATATCCATGTGAACTAAACATGTTTTGCATATTGAAGCGGAATAAAGGTGTGTTTTGCATATTTATGTACAATACATTTTCTTTTAAATTTTCAGGTGACATGATGGTGTTTTGCATATTCACGTGAAATTGACATGTTTTAAATATTTGCATGAATTGAACGTGAAAAAAGGTGTTTTGCATATTTACGACACATATACGTGTTTTTCATATTCACGTGCAATAAACGTCTTTTGCATATTCAAGTGAAATAAACATGTTTTAAATATCCATGTGAACTAAACATGTTTTGCATATTGAAGTGCAATAAAGGTGTGTTTTGCATATTTATGTAAAGTAAATTTTGTTTAAAATTTTCAGGTGACATGACGGTGTTTTGCATATTCGCATGAATTGAACGTTTTAAATAATCATGTGAATAAAGGTGTTTTGCATATTCACGTGCAATAAACGTCTTTTGCATATTCACGTGCAATAAACGTCTTTTGCACATTCATGTGAAATAAACATTTTTTTCATATTTAGGTAAAATAAACATGTTTTGCATATTGAAGTGCAATAAAGGTGTGTTTTGCATATTTATGTACAATACATTTTGTTTGAAATTTTCAGGTGACACGACGGTGTTTTGCATATTCACGTGAAATGAACGTGTTTTAAATATTTCCGACACATATACGTGTTTTTCATATTCACATGCAATAAACGTGTTTTGCGTATTTAAGTGAAATAAACATGTTTTGCATATTCACGTGAAAAAAGGTGTTTTGCATATTTACGACACATATTGGTGTTTTTCATATTCACGAGCAATAAACGTGCTATGCGTATTTAAGTGAAATAAACATGTTTTGCATATTGAAGTGCATTAAATGTGTGTTTTGCATATTTATGTACAATACATTTTCTTTTAAATTTTCAGGTGACATCACAGTCTTTTGCATATTCACCTGAAAAGAACGTGTTTTAAATTTTTACATGAATAGAACGTTTTGTATATTTACATGCAATAAACGTCTTTTGCATAGTTAAGTCAAATAAACATGTTTTAAATATCCATGTGAACTAAACATGTTTTGCATAATAAGTTGAAATAAACATGTTTTGCATATTGAAGTGCAATAAAGGTGTGTTTTGCATATTTATGTACAATAAATTTGTTTACATTTTCAGGTGACATCACAGTCTTTTGCATATTCACCTGAAATGAACGTGTTTTCAATTTTTCACATGAATAGAACGTTTTGCATATTTACATGCAATAAACTTCTTTTGCACGTTCAGGTGAAATAAACATTTTTTTTCATTTTTAGGAAAAATAAACATGTTTTGCATATTCACATGATATCAACGTGTTTTACATATTTAGGTGAAATAAATACGTTTTGCATATTGAAGTGCAATAAAGGTGTGTTTTGCATATTTATTTACAATAATTCTTTTTTTTTAATTTTCAGGTTAGGGTTAGGGTTTTGTCGGGAGTCTCGATGATGTTCTGAGACATCTCCCACAACTACAGCAGCAGTATCATGCTGCTGAAGCAAAATCCGTTTTTTTGAATTTTTGCACAAGGGTCCCCCCTTACAAAATTTTAGCAAAAAAAAGTTTTGCAAAAATATGATTTTTCTGCAATTTTCGGGTTTTGTCGGTAGTCCTTATGACGTTTTGAGACATCTCCTACAACTAGAGCACCAGTATTGTGCTGCTGAAGCAAATCTGTTATTTTGAATTTTTTTAACTTTTTCTTGTGTAAAAGTTTTCCAAAAATATGCATTTTCTGCCATTTTCGGGTTTTGTCGGGAGTCTTGATGATGTTCTGAGACATCTCCTACAACTACAGCACCAGTATTGTGCTGCTGAAGCAAAATCCGTTTTTTTGAATTTTTGCACAAGGGTCCCCCCTTACAAAATTTTAGCAAAAAAAAGTTTAGCAAAAATATGATTTTTCTGCAATTTTCGGGTTTTGTCGGTAGTCCTTATGACGTTTTGAGACATCTCCTACAACTACAGCACCAGTATTGTGCTGCTGAAGCAAATCTGTTATTTTGAATTTTTTTAACTTTTTTTGTGTAAAAGTTTTCCAAAAATATGCATTTTCTGCCATTTTCGGGTTTTGTCGGGAGTCTTGATGATGTTCTGAGACATCTCCTACAACTACAGCACCAGTATTGTGCTGCTGAAGCAAAATCCGTTTTTTTGAATTTTTGCATAAGGGTCCCCCCTTACGAAATTTTAGCAAAAAAAAGTTTTCCAAAAATATGATTTTTCTGCAATTTTCGGGTTTTGTCGGTAGTCCTTATGACGTTTTGAGACATCTAGTACAACTACAGCACCAGTATTGTGCTGCTGAAATAAATCTGTTATTTTGAATTTTTCGAACTTTTTCTAGTGAAACAGTTTTCCGAAAATATGCATTTTCGGCCATTTTCGGGTTTTGTCGGGAGTCTCGATGATGTTCTGAGACATCTCCTACAACTACAGCACCAGTATTATGCTGCTGAAGCAAAATCCGTTTTTTTGAATTTTTGCATAAGGGTCCCCCCTTACGAAATTTTAGCAGAAAACAGTTTTGCAAAAATATGATTTTTCTGCAATTTTCGGGTTTTGTCGGTAGTCCTTATGACGTTTTGAGACATCTAGTACAACTACAGCACCAGTATTGTGCTGCTGAATTAAATCTGTTATTTTGAATTTTTCGAACTTTTTCTAGTGAAAAAGTTTTCCGAAAATATGCATTTTCGGCCCTTTTCGGGTTTTGTCGGGAGTCTCGATGATGTTCTGAGACATCTCCTACAACTACAGCACTAGTATTGTGCTGCTGAAGCAAAATCCGTTTTTTTGAATTTTTGCATAAGGGTCCCCCCTTACGAAATTTTAGCAAAAAAAAGTTTTCCAAAAATATGATTTTTCTGCCATTTTCGGGTTTAGTCAGTAGTCCTGATGACGTTTTGAGACATCTCCTACAACTACAGCACCAGTACTGTGCTGCTGAAGCAAATCTGTTGTTTTGAATTTTTTGAAATTTTTCTAGTGAAAAAGGTTTCCGAAAATATGATTTTTCTGCCATTTTCGGGTTTTGTCGGTAGTCCTGATGACGTTTTGAGACATCTCCTACAAGTACAGCACCAATATTGTGCTGCTGAAGCAAATCTGTTATTTTGAATTTTTTGAACTTTTTCTTGTGTAAAAGTTTTCCAAAGATATGCATTTTCTGCCATTTTCGGGTTTTGTCGGGAGTCTTGATAATGTTCTGAGACACCTCCTACAACTACAGCACCAGTATTGTGCTGCTGAAGCAAATCTGTTTTTTAGAATTTTTGCATAAGGGTACGAAATTTTAGCAAAAAAAAGTTTTCCAAAAATATGATTTTTCTGCCATTTTCGGGTTTTGTCGGTAGTCCTGATGACGTTTTGAGACATCTCCTACAACTACAGCACCAGTAATGTGCTGCTGAAGCAAATCTATTATTTTGAATTTTTTGAACTTTTTCTTTTGTAAAAGTTTTCCAAAAATATGCATTTTCTGCCATTTTCGGGTTTTGTCGGGAGTCTTGATAATGTTCTGAGACACCTCCTACAACTACAGCACCAGTATTGTGCTGCTGAAGCAAATCTGTTTTTTAGAATTTTTGCATAAGGGTACGAAAGTTTAGCAAAAAAAAGTTTTCCAAAAATATGATTTTTCTGCCATTTTCGGGTTTTGTCGGGAGTCTTGATGATGTTCTGAGACATCTCCTACAACTACAGCACCAGTATTGTGCTACTGAAGCAAATCCGTTTTTTTTAATTTTTTTATAAGGGTCCACGCTTACGAAATTTTAGGAAATAAAAGTTTTCCAAAAATATGATTTTTCTGCCATTTTCAGGTTTTGTCAGTAGTCCTGATGATGTTTTGAGACATCTCCTAAAACTACAGCACCAGTATTGTGCTGCTGTAGCAAATCTGTCATTTTGAATTTTTGATCTTTTTCTAGTGTAAAGGTTTTCCATAAATATGCATTTTCTGCCTTTACCGGGTTTTGTCGGGAGTCTTGATGATGTTCTGAGACATCTCCTACAACTACAGCACCAGTACTATGCTACTGAAGCAAATCCGTTTTTTTAAAAATTTTTCCATAAGGGTCCCCCCTTACGAAATTTTAGCAAAAAAAAGGTTTCCAAAAATATGATTTTTCTGCCATTTTCGGGTTTAGTCGGTAGTCCTGATGACGTTTTGGGACATCTCCTACAACTACAGCACCAGTATTGTGCTGCTGAAGCAAATCCGTTTTTTTGAATTTTTGCATAAGGGTCCCCCCTTACGGAATTTTAGCTAAAACATTTTTTTCCAAAAATATGATTTTTCTGCCATTTTCGGGTTTTGTCAGTAGTCCTGATGACGTTTTGGGACATCTCCTAAAAGTACAGCACCAGTATTGTGCTGCTGAAGCAAATCTGTTATTTTGAATTTTTGAACTTTTTGTAGTGTAAAAGTTTTCCAAAAATATGCATTTTCCACCATTTTCGGGTTTTGTCGGGAGCCTCGATGATGTTCCGAGACATCTCCTACAACTACAGCACCAGTACTGTGCTGCTGAAGCAAATCTGTTGTTTTGAAATTTTTGAAATTATTCTAGTGAAAAAGTTTTCCGAAAATATGCATTTTCGGCCATTTTCGGGTTTTGTCAGGAGTCTCGATGATGTTCTGAGACATCTCCCACAACTACAGCACCAGTATTGTGCTGCTGAAGCAAATCTGTCATTTTGAATTTTTGATCTTTTTCTAGTGTAAAAGTTTTCCATAAATATGCATTTTCTGCCTTTACCGGGTTTTGTCGGGAGTCTTGATGATGTTCTGAGACATCTCCTACAACTACAGCACCAGTATTATGCTACTGAAGCAAATCCGTTTTTTGGGGATTTTTGCATAAGGGTCCCCCCTTACGAAATTTTAGCAAAAAAAAGTTTTCCAAAAATATGATTTTTCTGCCATCTTCGGGTTTTGTCAGTAGTCCTGATGATGTTTTGAGACATCTCCTAAAACTACAGCACCAGTATTGTGCTGATGTAGCAAATCTGTCATTTTGAATTTTTGATCTTTTTCTAGTGTAAAAGTTTTCCATAAATATGCATTTTCTGCCTTTACCGGGTTTTGTCGGGAGTCTTGATGATGTTCTGAGACATCTCCTACAACTACAGCACCAGTATTATGCTACTGAAGCAAATCCGTTTTTTTTTTAATTTTTCCATAAGGGTCCCCCCTTACGAAATTTTAGCAAAAAAAAGTTTTCCAAAAATATGATTTTTCTGCCATTTTCGGGTTTAGTCGGTAGTCCTGATGACGTTTTGAGACATCTCCTACAACTACAGCACCAGTATTGTGCTGCTGAAGCAAAATCCGTTTTTTTGAATTTTTGCATGAGGGTCCCCCCTTACGAAATTTTAGCAAAAAAAAGTTTTCCAAAAATATGATTTTTCTGCCATTTTCAGGTTTTGTCAGTAGTCCTGATGACGTTTTGAGACATCTCCTACAACTACAGCACCAGTATTATGCTGCTGAAGCAAAATCCGTTTTTTTGAATTTTTGCATAAGGGTCCCCCCTTACGGAATTTTAGCAAAAAAAAGTTTTCCTGAAATATGATTTTTCTGCCATTTTCGGGTTTAGTCGGTACTCCTGATGACGTTTTGAGACATATCCTACAACTACAGCACCAGTATTGTGCGTCTGAAGCAAATCTGTTATTTTGAATTTTTTGAACTTTTTCTTGTGTAAAAGTTTTCCAAAAATATGCATTTTCTGCCATTTTCGGCTTTTGTCGGGAGTCTTGATGATGTTCTGAGACATCACCTACAACTACAGCACCAGTATTGTGCTGCTGAATCAAATCCGTTTTTTGAATTTTTGCATAAGGGTCCCCCCTTACGAAATTTTAGCAAAAAAATGTTTTCCAAAAATATGATTTTTCTGCCATTTTCGGGTTTTGTCGGTAGTCCTTATGACGCTTTGAGACATCTCATACAACTACAGCACCAGTATTGTGCTGCTGAATTAAATCTGTTATTTTGAATTTTTTTAACTTTTTCTAACGAAAAAGTTTTCCGAAAATATGCATTTTCTGCCATTTTCGGGTTTTGTCGGGAGTTTTGATGATTTTCTGAGACATCTCCTACAACTACAGCACCAGTATTATGCTGCTGAAGCAAAATCCGTTTTTTTGAATTTTTGCATGAGGGTCCCCCCTTACGAAATTTTAGCAAAAAAAAAGTTTTCCAAAAATATGATTTTTCTGCCATTTTCAGGTTTTGTCAGTAGTCCTGATGACGTTTTGAGACATCTCCTACAACTACAGCACCAGTATTATGCTGCTGAAGCAAAATCCGTTTTTTTGAATTTTTCCAAAGGGTCCCCCCTTACGAAATTTTAGCAAAAAAAAGTTTTCCAAAAATATGGTTTTTCTGCCTATTTCGGGATTAGTCTGTAGTCCTGATGACCTTTTGAGACATCTCCTACAACCAGAGCACCAGTAATGTGCTGCTGAAGCAAATCTGTTATTTTGAATTTTTTGAACTTTTTCTTGTGTAAAAGTTTTCCAAAAATATGCATTTTCTGCCTATTTCGGGTTTAGTCGGTAGTCCTGATGACGTTTTGAGACATCTCCTACAACTACAGCACCAGTATTGTGCTGCTGAAGCAAATCTGTTAATTTGAATTTTTAGAACTTTTTCTTGTGTAAAAGTTTTCAAAAAATATGCATTTTCTGCCTATTTCGGGTTTAGTCGGTAGTCCTGATGACGTTTTGAGACATCTCCTACAACTACAGCACCAGTATTATGCTGCTGAAGCAAATCCGTTTTTTTGAATTTTTTGAACTTTTTCTTGTGTAAAAGTTTTCCAAAAATATGCATTTTCTGCCATTTTCGGCTTTTGTCGGGAGTCTTGATGATGTTCTGAGACATCACCTACAACTACAGCACCAGTATTGTGCTGCTGAATCAAATCCGTTTTTTGAATTTTTGCATAAGGGTCCCCCCTTACGAAATTTTAGCAAAAAAATGTTTTCCAAAAATATGATTTTTCTGCCATTTTCGGGTTTTGTCGGTAGTCCTTATGACGCTTTGAGACATCTCATACAACTACAGCACCAGTATTGTGCTGCTGAATTAAATCTGTTATTTTGAATTTTTTTTACTTTTTCTAGCGAAAAAGTTTTCCGAAAATATGCATTTTCTGACATTTTCGGGTTTTGTCGGGAGTCTTGATGATTTTCTGAGACATCTCCTACAACTACAGCACCAGTATTATGCTGCTGAAGCAAAATCCGTTTTTTTGAATTTTTGCATAAGGGTCCCCCATTACGGAATTTTAGCTAAAACATTTTTTTTCCCAAAATATGATTTTTCTGCCATTTTCGGGTTTTGTCAGTAGTCCTGATGACGTTTTGAGGCATCTCCTACAACTACAGCACCAGTATTATGCTGCTGAAGCAAAATCCGTTTTTTTGAATTTTTGCATGAGGGTCCCCCCTTACGAAATTTTAGCAAAAAAAAGTTTTCCAAAAATATGATTTTTCTGCCATTTTCAGGTTTTGTCAGTAGTCCTGATGACGTTTTGAGACATCTCCTACAACTACAGCACCAGTATTATGCTGCTGAAGCAAAATCCGTTTTTTTGAATTTTTGCATAAGGGTCCCCCCTTACGGAATTTTAGCTAAAACATTTTTTTTCCCAAAATATGATTTTTCTGCCATTTTCGGGTTTTGTCAGTAGTCCTGATGACGTTTTGAGGCATCTCCTAAAACTACAGCACCAGTATTGTGCTGCTGAAGCAAATCTGTTATTTTGAATTTTTGAACTTTTTCTAGTGTAAAAGTTTTCCGAAAATATGCATTTTCTACCTTTTCCGGGTTTTGTCGGGAGTCTTGATGATGTTCTGAGACATCTCCTACAACTACAGCACCAGTATTGTGCTGCCGAATCAAATCCGTTTTTTTGAATTTTTCCAAAGGGTCCCCCCTTACGAAATTTTAGCAAAAAAAAGTTTTCCAAAAATCTGTTTTTTCTGCCTATTTCGGGTTTAGTCGGTAGTCCTGATGACGTTTTGGGACATCTCCTACAACTACAGCACCAGTATTGTGCTGCTGAAGCAAATCTGTTATTTTGAATTTTTTGAACTTTTTCTTGTGTAAAAGTATTCCAAATGTATGCATTTTTTGCCATTTTCGGGTTTTGTCGGGAGTCTCGATGATGTTCTGAGACATCTCCTACAACTACAGCACCAGTATTGTGCTGCTGAATCAAATCCGTTTTTTTGAATTTTTCCAAAGGGTCCCCCCCTTACGAAATTTTAGCAAAAAAAAGTTTTCCAAAAATATGGTTTTTCTGCCTATTTCGGGATTAGTCTGTAGTCCTGATGACGTTTTGAGACATCTCCTACAACCAGAGCACCAGTAATGTGCTGCTGAAGCAAATCTGTTATTTTGAATTTTTTGAACTTTTTCTTGTGTAAAAGTTTTCCAAAAATATGCATTTTCTGCCTATTTCGGGTTTAGTCGGTAGTCCTGATGACGTTTTGAGACATCTCCTACAACTACAGCACCAGTATTATGCTGCTGAAGCAAATCCGTTTTTTGTAATTTTTGCATAAGGTCCCCCTTACGAAATTTTTAGCAAAAAAAAGTTTTCCAAAAATCTGGTTTTTCTGCCTGTTTCGGGTTTAGTCGGTAGTCCTGATGACGTTTTGAGACATCTCCTACAACTACAGCACCAGTATTGTGCTGCTGAAGCAAATCTGTTATTTAGAATTTTTTGAAGTTTTTCTAGTGAAAAAGTTTTCCGAAAATATGCATTTTCTGCCATTTTCGGGTTTTGTCGGGAGTCTCGATGGTGTTCTGAGACATCTCCTACAACTACAGCACCAGTATTGTGCTGCTGAAACAAATCTGTTGTTTTGAATTTTTTGACATTTTTCTAGTGAAAAAGTTTTCCAAAAATATGCATTTTCTGCCATTTTCGGGTTTTGTCGGGAGTCTTGATGATGTTCTAAGACATCTCCTACAACTACAGCACCAGTATTGTGCTACTGAAGCAAATCCGTTTTTATGAATTTTTGCATAAGGGTCCCTCCCCCCTTACGAAATTTTAGCAAAAAAAGTTTTCCAAAAATATGGTTTTTCTGCCTATTTCGGGTTTAGTCGGTAGTCCTGGCGACGTTTTGAGACATCTCCTACAACTACAGCACCAGTACTGTGCTGCTGAAGCAAATCTATTATTTTGAATTTTTTGAACTTTTTCTTGTGTAAAAGTTTTCCAAAAATATGCATTTTCTGCCATTTTCGGGTTTTGTCGGGAGTCTTGATGATGTTCTGAGACATCTCCTACAACTACAGCACCAGTATTGTGCTACTGAAGCAAATCCGTTTTTATGAATTTTTGCATAAGGGTCCCCCCTTACGAAATTTTTGCAAAAAAAAGTTTTCCAAAAATATTATTTTTCTCTAATTTTCGGGTTTTGTCGGTAGTCCTGACGACGTTTTGAGACATCTTCTACAACTACAGCACCAGTACTGTGCTGCTGAAGCAAATCTGTTATTTTGAATTTTTTGAACTTTTTCTTGTGTAAAAGTTTTCAAAAAATATGCATTTTCTGCCTATTTCGGGTTTAGTCGGTAGTCCTGATGACGTTTTGAGACATCTCCTACAACTACAGCACCAGTATTGTGCTGCTGAAGCAAATCTGTTATTTAGAATTTTTGCATAAGGGTCCCCCCTTACGAAATTTTAGCAAAAAAAAGTTTTCCAAAAATATGATTTTTTGGCCATTTTCGGGTTTAGTCGGTAGTCCTGATGACGTTTTGAGACATCTCCTACAACTACAGCACCAGTACTGTGCTGCTGAAGCAAATCTGTTATTTTGAATCTTTTGAAATTTTTCTAGAGTAAAAGTTTTCCAAAAATATGCATTTTCTGCCTTTTCCGGGTTTTGTCGGGAGTCTTGATGATGTTCTGAGACATCTCCTACAACTACAGCACCAGTATTGTGCTGCTGAATCAAATCCGTTTTTTGTAATTTTTGCATAAGGTCCCCCTTACGAAATTTTTAGCAAAAAAAAGTTTTCCAAAAATCTGGTTTTTCTGCCTATTTCGGGTTTAGTCGGTAGTCCTGATGACGTTTTGAGACATCTCCTACAACTACAGCACCAGTATTGTGCTGCTGAAGCAAATCTGTTATTTAGATTTTTTTGAAGTTTTTCTAGTGAAAAAGTTTTCCGAAAATATGCATTTTCTGCCATTTTCGGGTTTTGTCGGGAGTCTCGATGGTGTTCTGAGACATCTCCTACAACTACAGCACCAGTATTGTGCTGCTGAAACAAATCTGTTGTTTTGAATTTTTTGACATTTTTCTAGTGAAAAAGTTTTCCAAAAATATAAATTTTCTGCCATTTTCGGGTTTTGTCGGGAGTCTTGATGATGTTCTGAGACATCTCCTACAACTACAGCACCAGTATTGTGCTACTGAAGCAAATCCGTTTTTATGAATTTTTGCATAAGGGTCACCCCTTACGAAATTTTAGCAAAAAAAAGTTTTCCAAAAATATGGTTTTTCTGCCTATTTCGGGTTTAGTCGGTAGTCTTGACAACGTTTTGACACATCTCCTACAACTACAGCACCAGTACTGTGCTGCTGAAGCAAATCTATTATTTTGAATTTTTTGAACTTTTTCTTGTGTAAAACTTTTCCAAAAATATGCATTTTCGGCCATTTTCGGGTTTTGTCGGGAGTCTCGATGGTGTTCTAAGACATCTCCTACAACTACAGCACCAGTACTATGATGCTGAAGCAAATTCCATTTTTTTGATTTTTTGCATAAGGGTCCCTCCCCCTTACGAAATTTTAGCAAAAAAAAGTTTTCCAAAAATATGATTTTTTTGCCATTTTCGGGTTTAGTCGGTAGTCCTGATGACGTTTTGAGACATCTCCTACAACTACAGCACCAGTATTGTGCTGCTGAAGCAAATCTGTTGTTTTGAATTTTTTGAAATATTTCTAGTGAAAACGTTTTCCGAAAATATGCATTTTCTGCCATTTTCGGGTTTTGTCGGGAGTCTTGATGATGTTCTGAGACATCTCCTACAACTACAGCACCAGTATTGTGCTGCTGAAGCAAATCTGTTTTTTTGAATTTTTGCATAAGGGTCCCTTACGAAATTTTAGCAAAAAAAAGTTTTCCAAAAATATGGTTTTCCTGCCTATTTCGGGTTTAGTCGGTAGTCCTGAAGACGTTTTGAGACATCTCCTACAACTACAGCACCAGTACTGTGCTGCTGAAGCAAATCTATTATTTTGAATTTTTTGAACTTTTTCTTGTGTAAAAGTTTTCCAAAAATTTGCATTTTCTGCCATATTCGGGTTTTGTTGGGAGTCTTGATGATGTTCTGAGACATCTCCTACAACTACAGCACCAGTATTGTGCTGCTGAAGCAAATCCGTTTTTTTGAATTTTTGCATAAGGGTCCCCCCTTACGAAATTTTAGCAAAAAAAAGTTTTCCAAAAATATGATTTTTCTGCAATTTTCGGGTTTTGTCGGTAGTCCTTATGACGTTTTGAGACATCTAGTACAACTCCAGCACCAGTATTGAGCTGCTGAATTAAATCTGTTATTTACAATTTTTTGAAGTTTTTCTAGTGAAAAAGTTTTCCGAAAATATGCATTTTCGGGTTTTGTCGGGAGTCTTGATGATGTTCTGAGACATCTCCTACAACTACAGCACCAGTATTGTGCTGCTGAAGCAAATCCGTTTTTTTGAATTTTTGCATAAGGGTCCCTCCCCCCTTACAAAATTTTTTAGCAAAAAAATGTTTTCCAAAAATATGATTTTTCTGCCATTTTCGGGTTTAGTCAGTTGTCCTGATGACGTTTTGACACATGTCCTAAAACTACAGCACCAGTATTGTTCTGCTGAAGCAAATCTGTTATTTTGAATTTTCAAACTTTTTCTAGCGTAAAAGTTTTCCAAAAATATGCATTTTCTGCCTTTTCCGGGTTTTGTTGGGAGTCTTGATGATGTTCTGAGACATCTCCTACAACTACAGCACCAGTATTATGCTGCTGAAGCAAAATCCGTTTTTTTGAATGTTTGCATAAGGGTCCCCCCTTACGAAATTTTAGCAAAAAAAAGTTTTCCAAAAATATGATTTTTCTGCCATTTTCGGGTTTTGTCAGTAGTCCTGATGACGTTTTGAGACATCTCCTAAAACTACAGCACCAGTATTGTGCTGCTGAAGCAAATCTGTTATTTTGAATTTTTGAACTTTTTCTAGTGTAAAAGTTTTCCAAAAATATGCATTTTCTGCCATTTTCGGGTTTTGTCGGGAGTTTTGATGATGTTCTGAGACATCTCCTACAACTACAGCACCAGTATTGTGCTGCTGAAGCAAATACGTTTTTTTTTATTTTTGCATAAGGGTCCCCCCTTACAAAAATTTAGCAAAAAAAAGTTTCCCCAAAATATGATTTTTCTGCCATTTTCAGGTTTTTTTGGTAGTCCTGATGACCTTTTGAGACATCTCCTACAACTACAGCACCAGTATTGTGCTGCTGAAGCAAATCTGTTTTTTTGAATTTTTGAATAAGTGTCCCCCCTTACGAAATTTCAGCAAAAAAAGTTTTCCAAAAATATGATTTTTCTCTAATTTTCGGGTTTTGTCGGTAGTCCTTATGACGTTCTGAGACATCTCCTATAACTACAGCGCCAGTATTGTGCTGCTGAAGCAAATCTGTTATTTTGAATTTTTTGAACTTTTTCTTGTGTAAAAGTTTTCCAAAAATATGCATTTTCTGCCATTTTTGGGTTTTGTCGTGAGTCTTGATGATGTTCTGAGACATCTCCTACAACTACAGCACCAGTATTGTGCTGCTGAAGCAAATCCGTTTCTTTTTATTTTTGCATAAGCGTCCCCACTTACGAAATTTTAGCAAAAAAAAAGTTTTCCAAAAATATGATTTTTCCGCCATTTTCCTGATTTGTCGATAGTCCTGATTATGTTTTGAGACATCTCCCACAACTACAGCACCAGGATTATGCTGCTGAAGCAAATCAGTTTTTTTTTTATTATTCGAACTTTTTTAGCAAAAAAAAGTTTTCGAAAAATATGTATTTTCTGCCATTTTCGGGTTTTGTCGGGAGTCTTGATGATGTCCTGAGACATCTCCTACAACTATAGCACCCGTATTGTGCTGCTGAAGCAAATTTGTTTTTTTGAATTTTCACATAAGGGTCCCCCCTTACGAAATTTTACCAAAAAAAAGTTTTCCAAAATTATGATTTTCCTGCCATTTTCGGGGTTTGTCCGTAGTCCTGATGATGTTTTGAGACATATCCTACAACTACAGCACCAGTATTGTGCTGCTGAAGCAAATCATTTTTTTTCAATTTTTTGAACATTTTTTTAGCAAAAATTTTTTCCAAAAATATGCATTTTCTGCCATTTTGGGGTTTTTTCGGGAGTCTTGATGATGTTCTGAGACATCTACAACTACAGCACCAGTTTTGTGCTGCTGAAGCAAATCCTTTTTTTTTAATTTTTGCATAAGGCCCCCCTTACGAAATTTTAGCAAATTTTTTTTTTCAAAAAATATGATTTTTCTGCCATTTTCGGGTTTTGTCAGTAGTCCTGATGACGTTTTGAGACATCTCCTACAACTACAGCCCCAGTATTGTGCTGCTGAAGCAAATCTGTTATTTTGAATTTTTTGAATTTTTTCTAGTGAAAAAGTTTTCCAAAAATATGCATTTTCTGCCATTTTCGGGTTTTGTCGGGAGTCTTGGTGATGTTCTGAGACATCTCCTACAACTACAGCACCAGTATTGTGCTGCTGAAGCAAATCCGTACTTTTGAATTTTTCCATAAGGGTCCTCCCCCCTTACGAAATTTTAGCAAAAAAAAAAGTTTTCCAAAAATATGATTTTTCTGCCCTTTTCGGGTTTTGGCAGTAATCCTGATGACGTTTTTAGACATCTCCTACAACTACAGCACCAGGATTGTGCTGTTGAAGCAAATCCGTTTTTTTTTTAGTTTTGCATAAGGCATTTTAACAAAAAATAGTTTTCCAAAAATAGGGTTCATCTTTACGAAATTTTAGTGAATTTTTTTTTTCAAAAAATATGATTTTTCTGCTATTTTCGGGTTTTGTCGGTAGTCCTGATGATGTTCTGAGACATCTCCTACAACTACTTCTCATAGTCACTGTCACCAACGTCCCACTGGGGTGAGTTTTTCCTTGTCCTTATGTGGGCCCTAACGAGGATGTCGTTGTGGTTTGTGCAGCCCTTTGAGACACTTGTGATGTAGGGCTACATAAATAAACATTGATTGATGGCCTATATCGTGCAAATATAGGTGTGCAAAGGCAAATAGTGCAAAATACAAGCATGAATAAACAGAGGGCCAGTTCTATTTCTAGTACCATCTACCCCAGGGGTGTCCAAACTTTTTCCACCGAGGGCCGCACACTGAAAAATCAAAGCAAGCGGGGGCCATTTTGATATTTTTGAGTTTAAAAACCAATATGTACAAATAATATACATTTTTGCCTCCACTCAGGGTTTTGGTCCAAAAAAATTCAAAAATATGTCATTATTCAGAATTATTATTTTTATTATTATTCAAGGTTTAAATCTCTAGATCAACATTAAGTCTATCTGTCAATATAACGTTATTAAAGATTTAACTTGTATGCTCTTTTTGTCACAGAAAACCCTGTTTTTTTATGGGGGAAAAAAACACAAAATATGTAGTATTTTCAACCAATAAAATGTTCAACTGGAATATTCGAGATTATATAATAATTGGAGCCTTAAAAAGGTCATTAACACATAACATTGATTTTAATTCATTATAATTATTTTAGCAATGACACTTAAAAAACAAATCACAACAATTATTGTTATCATTAAAGTGTTAAAAAATAATCATGAATTTTATTAACTGTTTACTTTTAACACAATAACCTCCAGATCAATTTTCAGATTATACATTTTATTGTTGTTTATGTTTTTTGTTTGTTTTCGGCCCTTTTTAAAACAAATAAAAAAAAACAGCTTACTTTTTTACATAGCAAACAAAATATGCAACATTTTCTCTAAGAAATATCTCAAAGTAGAATATTTAATTTGACGTAATTGGAGCCTTGAATCGGTCAATAATTCATAATGACATTGATTTTGATTCATTATTATTTTTGTAAAGAAAGAAACAGCCTGCATGGCAGCTTTGTGTTATTGGAGTCAACATTGCAACTTTTTTTTGTTACATTTCACCTGTTGGCTCTTTTATAACACTTTTTATGTTTTTTTTTTTTCCAATTTTAATAGTATTTTTACAATGTGCCGTGGGGCTGTTAAAGAAATGGCCCCCGGGCCGCACTTTGGACACCACTGATCTACCCTTAAAGTAACCTGCTTTTAAAGGGGAACGTTGTCACAATTTCAGAAGGGTTAAAACCAGTAAAAATCACTTCCCAGTGGCTTATTTTATTTTACAAAGTTTTTTTCCAAATTTTACCCGTCCCGGAATATCCCTAAAAAAAACTTTAAAGTGCCCGATTTTCGCTATTTGCTTAAACTGCTGTCCATTTCCCTGTGACGTCACAGAGCGATTCCAATACAAACATGGGCGAATAGCACATCAAGATATAGCGACATTAGCTTGGATTCAGACTCGGATTTCAGCGGCTAAAGCGATTCAACAGATTACGCATGTATTGAAACAGATGGTTGGAGTATTGAGCCAATAGCTATTGACGCTATTCAGCCATGCATGTCTTCCTTAGCATCGCCGGTAAAATGTGCAGACCAAACGATCAAGACTTTCGCATTGACACTGGAGCAACTTAAATCCGTCGATTAGTAAGTGTTTGTTTGGCATTAAATGTGGATGGAAGGAAACGCTGGATGTAAATATGGTTTCAAATGTACATACAGCTAGCCTAAATAGCATGTTAGCATCGATTAGCTGGCAGTCATGCCGCGACCAAATAAGTCTGATTAGCACATAAGTCAATAACAACAACAACACTCACCTTTGTGAATTCGTTGACTTTATCGTTGGGAACGCATCTGCTTTGAGTGTCGCAGGATATCCAGACATTCTTGTCATCTCTGTGCCATCTCTGTCGTAGCATCGCCGGTAAAAACCAAACGAGGTACTTTCGCATCCCTTGACACTGGAGCAACTTCAATCCGTCGATTGGTAAGTGTTTGTTTGGCATTAAATGTGGGTGGAAGGAAACGCTGGATGTAAATATGGTTTCAAATGTACATACAGCTAGCCTAAATAGCATGTTGAAATTGATTAGCTGGCAGTCATGCCGCGACCAAATATGTCTGATTAGCACATAAGTCAATAACAACAACAACACTCACCTTTGTGATTTTGTTGACTTTATCGTTGGGAACGCATCTGCTTTGAGTGTCGCAGGATATCCAGACATTCTTGTCATCTCTGTGCCATCTCTGTCGTAGCATCGCCGGTAAAAAAACAAACGAGGGACTTTCGCATCCCTCGACACTGGAGCAACTTCAATCTGTCGATTGGTAAGTGTTTGTTTGGCATTAAATGTGGGTGGAAGGAAACGCTGGATGTAAATATGGTTTCAAATGTACATACAGGTAGCCTAAATAGCATGTTAGCATCGATTAGCTGGCAGTCATGCCGCGACCAAATATGTCTGATTAGCACATAAGTCAATATCAACAACAACACTCACCTTTGTGATTTCGTTGACTTTATCGTTGGGAACGCATCTGTTTTGAGTGTCGCAGGATATCCAGACACTATTTTCATCTCCGTGCCATCTCTGTCGTAGCATCGCCGGTAAAAACCAAACGAGGGACTTTCGCATCCCTTGACACTGGAGCAACTTCAATCCGTCGATTGGTAAGTGTTTGTTTGGCATTAAATGTGGGTGGAAGGAAACGCTGGATGTAAATATGGTTTCAAATGTACATACAGGTAGCCTAAATAGCATGTTAGCATCGATTAGCTGGCAGTCATGCCGCGACCAAATATGTCTGATTAGCACATAAGTCAATAACAACAACAACACTCACCTTTGTGATTTCGTTGACTTTATCGTTGGGAACGCATCTGTTTTGAGTGTCGCAGGATATCCAGACACTATTTTCATCTCCGTGCCATCTCTGTCGTAGCATCGCCGGTAAAAACCAAACGAGGGACTTTCGCATCCCTTGACACTGGAGCAACTTCAATCCGTCGATTGGTAAGTGTTTGTTTGGCATTAAATGTGGGTGGAAGGAAACGCTGGATGTAAATATGGTTTCAAATGTACATACAGCTAGCCTAAATAGCATGTTGAAATCGATTAGCTGGCAGTCATGCCGCGACCAAATATGTCTGATTAGCACATAAGTCAATAACAACAACAACACTCACCTTTGTGATTTTGTTGACTTTATCGTTGGGAACGCATCTGCTTTGAGTGTCGCAGGATATCCAGACATTCTTGTCACCTAAATATCGCTCCCTGATTGGTTGCCAGTTTCATGCTAACTTACGTGTGAATGGTTGTCCCCGCTGTCACTCCTTCTGCTTGCAAAAGCTAGCCTACATGCTAGTTGCTAGCATGTAGGCTAGCAAAAACCTTACACCCCCATTTACTTCCGGGGTCATGATTAATACAGACGTTTTGTTAACGCTATATTATAAAAATAGATGTTTAGTTAACGCTATATTATAAAAATAGATGTTTAGTTAACGCTATATTATAAAAATATAACGCTATGTTATAAAAATACAGACGTTTTGTTAACGCTATATTATAAAAATATAAAGCTATGTTATAAAAATACAGACGTTTTGTTAACGCTATAATATAAAAATATAAAGCTATATTATAAAAATACAGACGTTTTGTTAACGCTGTATTATAAAAATAGATGTTTAGTTAACGCTATATTATAAAAATATAACGCTATGTTATAAAAATACATACGTTTTGTTAACACTATATTATAAAAATATAAAGCTATATTATAAAAATGCAGACGTTTTGTTAACGCTGTATTATAAAAATAGATGTTTAGTTAACGCTATATTATAAAAATATAACGCTATGTTATAAAAATACGGAAGTTTTGTTAACGCTATATTATAAAAATATAATGCTATATTATAAAAAATACAGACGTTTTGTTAACGCTGTATTATAAAAATAGATGTTTAGTTAACGCTATATTATAAAAATATAACGCTATGTTATAAAAATACAGACGTTTAGTTAACGCTATATTATAAAAATATAAAGCTATATTATAAAAATACAAATGTTTTGTTAACGCTGTATTATAAAAATAGATGTTTAGTTAACGCTATATTATAAAAATATAACGCTATGTTATGAAAATAAAGACGTTTTGTTAACGCTATATTATAAAAATATAACGCTATGTTATAAAAATACAGACGTTTTGTTAACGCTATATTATAAAAATAGATGTTTAGTTAACGCTATATTATAAAAATATAACGCTATGTTATCAAAATACAGATGTTTTGTTAACGCTATATTATAAAAATATAACGCTATATTATAAAAATATAACGCTATATTATAGAAATACAGACGTTTTGTTAACGCTATATTATAAAAAATATAACGCTATATTATAAAAAATACAGACGTTTTGTTAACGCTGTATTATAAAAAAAAAAATTAAAAAACAATTTACAAACACAAGCTATGGGATGACGCATTTACTTCCGGGGTCACGTTTCCTCTTATGTCATCCCATCGTCTTTACCTCCGCTTTTTTTCAGGTGAAAGTCAATGCTCAGTCCCCTTTACCATTGTTAACCTTAAACATGTGAATTCAACTACTTTAGTCCGTTTTTTAACATCGGAAAAACATCAGCTGTCTTTTACTACGGACTGCAACAGCCCGTTGTCATGGATACATGACAACAACTTCCATTCATACCAGTCATGCGTGCCTGAGGCGGAGAGATAGCCTGCGCTGTGATAAGGCTTTAGAATATTTAAACCACGGTTAACAACCAATCAAATCGCCGGATTTCACCTTTCCGTTTTATTTTCGAAATTATTTTTTAGTTTCATGTATTTGTGTAGAAGTGAGCAACGGTTTGAAAATACCAAAGTGGTGGAAATACAATAAGCCCTCACTAGATTATCATGTGATTTTACAATGCTAAAATATAATTCATATAATTCAAATTATTATAATAATATGAAGTAATATTCATATTTAGTAAAAGCCTTTTTGCTCAGGCAGTAAATGTACCATCACGCTCTATGGTCATTGTCCTTAATGTATCTGTCATGCATCAACATATTTTTGGCCAGTATTAGTGACAAACATATTTACAGTACAAAAGCAGCAATAGAAAGAAAGTAGTTGAAGGGAAAAATTGTGGGTGATGTAAACACAAGTTGGGGAAAACATTATTACAGTTCATTTATGTTTATTTACAATGTTGTATTGCATGAATGGATTTCGGATGTTGTTGATGGACAGTAGGCTATGTTGATTGACAGTATGATGCACAGTTGCACTACAGCCCTACACTAAAGCGTAAAGATGAGAACTCTTCCAAGTTGTGTCCTTTGCTTTCATTTTAGTTGCTTTACTTATAACATCTGCATGACGTGAAATTATGATTGCTAATGTAAAAAAAGTAAACTTTCAGAGTAATGCCTTGGAGCACTTTTGTGTCCCCACCAATCTCAAAATCAAACCTACTCTCTTGGTCCAGGGTGTACACCGCCTTCCGCCCGATTGTAGCTGAGATAGGCACCAAGCGCCCCCCGCGACCTCAAAGGGAATAAGCGGTAGGAAATGGATGGATGATCCAATGACGTGCAAATGACTAATGAATATTATTTAATTAAAGCAGCTTCAAGCAAATAATCCAACAAGCACACAATTGATCAATGCA